>NC_142360.1:37466514-37481514 GCF_059441175.1 Urocampus carinirostris | reverse complement strand
ACGATGGAGCCATCATCCATAGGTATGTGTTTTCCTTACTATGCTAAAATATAGCAAAGTAAATATTGTTGGAATTTCATTATCAAAATGTACCGTTTACCAAATTGTTCAAATTAGTTATCCGACTGCGCTCGTTTCTTGAGAGAAAAATGAACGGGAAAGCCGACATTTTCACACGGGGGCAGATTTATTTTCCTAACAATTTCACCGAAGACGGCCGAAGTGACATTGGAGTCTGTGTGAAACCTTCTTCTCAAGTCCTTTAGCTTTCTCTTATCGGCCCACTTCTCCCCGCATAATGATGTGCCGGCTCCTCCCATGGGCGTGCCAAGGAAGCCCCCTGGGCTTCACAATCTCATAGACGAGCGCCTTGATGTCTGGCTTCCTCAAAACAACGTCGCCTCCATGAGTCCTGTTCTCAACATTCCCTAAACAAAATGTGCACTTCGAACAGCCTGCCCTGACCTTCATCTTCAATCTTCATGGCATTAAACTGAGTCAATCGTATAAAATCTTTTATAGTCAAATGTATAAAATCCTTCAATATGAATAAATAAAGTAAATCTGGTAAAGTTTATTTGTCACAAAAAAAAATGACATTGTAAATCGGCGACAGATATATAAATAAATATAAAAATCTATATTTTCATTCAGTTTTAATCATCACAGTAAATTGGTAATACAAAAGGAGAAAAGTCCTTTTCTTGCTAGGAGTTTTCTTTTGTCTATTTTCTTTCGTCGAATCCTTAGCTTCAACACGCGTGTTTTCCTTGCCTCCGCAATCTTCTGAAGAATTTCTCTGCTGTTTTTTCGTTGCTTGTTATCACTCTCTGCATCGTCTCATCTCATCAGCCGTACCACTTATCCTCATTAGGGTCGCGGGGGGGCTGGAGCCCATCCCAGCCATCTCCGGGCAGTGGGCAGGGGACACCCTGAACTGGTTGCCAGCCAATCGCAGGGCACACAGGGACAGACAACTCATTCGCCCATTCACACCTAGGGACAATTTGGACCGGCCAATTCACCTGAAATGCATGTTTTTGGAATGTGGGAGGAAACCCACGCAAGCACGGGGAGAACATACAAACTCAGCACAGGAAGTCTGGAGCTGGATTTGAACCCACGACAGGTTCCCATGACATGAACTGTGCCGCACAAGCGCTAACCACTGCGCCGCCGTGCTGCCTCTCTGCATCGTGTTTCGACTTATTACCGACACTGAAGAAATGACCAATTTTGTGTTGATTTGCGCCTAATACTAACTGTTACTTCTCTTTCACTCGACGACAAGCACCACAACAATGACGTAATCTTGAAACGAGATCTCGTTTGCCGAGATCGGCGAAAACTCGAACCGCGAGACCAAAACAACAATGGCGGATCTGCCTGACGAAAAGTTTGGAGTGCGGTAAATCTTTGCTAAAAAAAAAACAATTGGGTAATAATGCAGGGACGCGGGCAAACCAGAACACTGTATATGGCATACATATGTTGGCCTGGAGAGGGATGGGCGCCACCAGGCAGTAGTTGCCCAGGACACACCACAGGAAATAGTACCCCTACAACCCTATCGGTTAAGAAAGGGGTGTCAAACTCATTTGAACTCGGGGGGCCACACGATAGAACAAACATTCTCTCGGGGGCCGGACTAATGAGGATGGAAGAATGAAATGGAGAAATGGACGGAAAGAAAGAAAAAAAGAATAAAGGAAGAATGAAAATGAAAGATGGGGGAAAGAAAGAATGAAATAACAAAATAAAGAAAAAAGGAAGAATGAAAAGGAAAGATGGAGAAAAAGAAAGAAAGAAAGAAAGAAAAAATGAATGAAAAGGAACGATGGAGAGAAAGAAAGAAATAAAGAAAGAAAGACTAGTAGATTGAGGAGAAAGAAAAAATAAGAGAAAGAGGGAGAGAAAAAGAGAAAGGCTGGGACAAGAAAGAGAGAAAGAAAGAGAGATAAAAGAGAGCAAGAGAGAGAGAATGTGAGAAACAAAAGAGATAAAAAGAGAAATAGTGAGAGAGGGGGAAAGAAAGAGAAAAAAAGAAATCCAAACAGAAATAGAGAGAGAGAAAGAGAGAAGGAGAGAAAGAGAGGGGGACACAAGAAAGAGGGAGAAAATACAAAGAAAAGGAAAAAAGGAAGAGAGAGCAAAAGAAGGTAAAAAGTCACAGATGGAGAAAGAGACAAAGAGGAACAAAGAAAGAAAAAGAGAGACGGAGCAAGTGAAAGAGAGAGGGATAGAAAGTGAGAGAAAAATGGAGGAAGAGACAGAGAGTGGGAGAGAGAGAGAGAGAGAGAAAGAAAGAAAGAAAGAAATACTAGTACAGTATTTGTGAGGGGCGCCTGGCTTTGGCAAAATCACGTGGCCATATTTCTAACTGCAGCTCGTTTTTCTCTTGCGCTTCCTTCAGCGTTGTCTCGCGGGCCGGATTCAATCCCTTAGCGGGCCTGATCCGGCCCGCGGGCCGCCTGTTTGACACCTGTGGGTTAAGGGATCCAACCAAGTCCACCACTTTTTGACTAACTTAAATCTTTAATTAGGCTATATGAAATATTCACCTACAATAGAACGCTTCCGAACCTGCGGATTTCTTCTTGGCTCTTGGGACCACGAGTAGACCTTCATTTTTTGGGTGAACATAAATATAAATGTGGAAATAAATGATGACATTGAAATATATAAAACATAAAATCTAATACCGACAAAATAAACACATTAACAGAGTGAAATATCATCGGTAAATAAAAATACCCTGCAATCGTGTTTATTTATTTCATCCAGAGATTTTTTTTTCTAATATATTACTTTTCCAATATTTTGCTTTGATTGCATTTTGGAAATTGTATTTTTACATTATTTATTTCTTTGATATATTATGTTTTTTTTATTTCCATGAATATTATTGAAATTATTTTTTGATTCTATATTTACTTATTTATTTATTCATTTATTATTGCATTCATTTTCATATATCGTCGCTGCTATTCTAAAAAATAACATACCTCCATTTTCTTGTCGAGTTTTCAAAAAATTTGAAAAAAAATAAAATAAAAAACGGGGATACGGCTTATGGAAAGGAAAGGATTTTGGATTTATATTCCGTATAATTTATATTTAATGTGTTTTTTATATACATTTGCATTTATTCATGTCATCATTCACAAAATGGGGCATTTTTTTGTCTCATCTGCCACAGACTTCAACTTTTTCTTCCCGGTTTCCCTGTTATTGTTGTGACACGGTTGCCATGGCGATAGGGTCCAAGTGGGAAATGGTCCTCATTGGAAAAATGGAGTCAGCCTGTGAAGAAATGACAATATTAGTCTTTGGATTGCGCCATTGTAGATGAATACTTAATGTCTTCCAGGACTGTTCCGGTGACTCAAGCCAGTTTGACTCAATTTCAACTTCTTGTCCAATGTCTTCACCTAGTGGTGGTAGCAATTACTCGCCTTCAAATGAGAAGTACTACTGTGTACTATACCTTACTTTACCATACCAACAGGGTTGGGTAGGGTTACTTTATCTTGATTACTTTCAATTACTTTTGGATGACTCCAGATTAACAGGATGACCTCAGGGTGCTGTGTTGTAGTTCAGCAACAGCGGAGTGGATGACGTCACACACTAGGCCAAAAGTTCGACGTCCCTGCAGATAATGGAAATCTTTGTGCCCAGGGTTACACCGCCTCGTGTTCACCAGGGTTGGGTAGGGTTACTTTAACTTGATTACTTTCAATTACTTTTGGATTACTCCAATAGCAAATATGCTAATAAAAGACAAACGAAACTAAATATGAATCAAATGATGACTCACAACACGCGGTAAGCTTTCTCTCCTGGCTTTGATCTCTTTGATCTCCGGCAAAACGAACATCAAATGCCACAGAAACAAAATGAAAATACATCCAAACAGCTTGCCGACATCATTTTTGCCGTTCCATGTGTTCCGTTACTCCCCAAGCCTGCACAAAATTGAGTCATTTTATTCATATTTAGTTTCTTTTGTCTTTTATTCGCATATTTGGTATTGGAGTAATCCAAAAGTCATTGAAAGTAATCAAGTTAAAGTAACCTTACCCAACCCTGCATACCAAACCATGCCATGCCATACTGTACCGTACCAAACAGTACCAAACCATACTATACTATACTAGGGGCGGCAGTAGCTCAAGAGGTAGAGCGCTCGTCTTGGGATCCCGGCTCGTCCGTGTTACATGTCGAAGTGTCCCTGGGTAAGACACTGAACCCCTAATACCCCCAATAAGCAGGTTAGCGCCTTACATGGCTGCAAGGCCGCTATTGGGAAATATAAGAGGGACTATACTTTACTATACTATACCATACTATACTATACTATACTATACTATACTATACTATACTATACTATACTATACTATACTATACTATACTATACTATACTGTGCCGTGCTGTGCCAAATCGTACTGTAACATAGCATAGCATAGCATAGCATAGCATAGCATAGCATAGCATAGCATAGCATAGCGTACCATAGCATAGCATAGCATAGCATACCGTATCATAACATACCATAGCATAGCATAGCATAACATAGCATAGCATAGCATAGCATAGCGTACCGTACCATACCGTACCATAGCATAGCAAAACATAGCATAGCATAGCATAGCGTACTGTACTGTACCATACCATACCATAGCATAGCAAAACATAGCATAGCATAGCATAGCATAGCATAGTATAGCATAGCATAGCGTACTGTACTGTACCATACCATACCATAGCATAGCAAAACATAGCATAGCATAGCATAGCATAGAATAGCATAGCATAGCATGGCATAGCATACCGTACCATATCATAGCACAGCATAGCGTACCGTACCGCACCATACCATACCATACCATACCATACCATACCATAGCATAGCAAAACATAACATAGCATAGCATAGCATAGCATAGCACAGCGTAACATACCATCCATACTATAAAATAGAACTCAGTGAACTACAAACACATTCCTGTGAGGTACATAGCAACGACAATACTCAACAGGTGTGTATCCGAACATTATCATTCAGTTGGGTCATTGGTTTTGATGGTAACTTTCCATTGTTCCCAGTATGACGGAGGGATTGGGCCAACTGACGGACGGAGTGTGCGGACTGGACGATTTCTCAGAAAGTCACGTTTATAACGCCTGGCCCGGCTACGACTACGTGGGCTGGAGCAATCACAGTTTCTCCGACGGATACGTGGAGATCATGTTTGAGTTCGACCGCGTACGAAACTTCACGACGATGATGGTGAGAAAGAAGCCATTTTTCGAGTGATGGGAGGAGATTCAGTCTGGCAGAGATTTGAATTGTATACAGCAGGGGTCTCCAACGTGCTGCCCGCGGACCTGTTCAGAGGATAGGTCACCAGTGCTGGGTCATTGTGATTATCCAATAGATTTTTTTTTACTGGTCGACTGAGTCTATTTAATCCTACTTTTAATAATTTACCTGGTAATAACAAAGTTATAACATAGTAACAACATAGTAATAACGTGATAAGTAATATTAAAAATGCATACTGTTAGGAATTAAATATTAAAATGTACCGTTTACCAAATTGTTCGAATGAGTTATCTGACTCCATTAACAAAACACAACCTACATTCTCCTAACAATGCGCGCTCATTTCTTGAAGGAAAAGATGAACAAGAGAACAGCATTTCCACCCGGGGGCAGATTTAATTTCTTTATTATAATTTAGCTAAGTGAACTCCATCGAATATATGGCCGAATGAGTGTCGCTCGAGTCTCTTTGTAGCCTTCTCTGAAGTTCTCCAGATTCTCTCCTCGGCCCACGTTTTTCTCGCAAGCTGGTGTGCCGGCTCCTCCCATGGACGTGCCGATTAAAGCCCCCACGTGGGGTCCACTCCCTCGGCTCGATGTCTGGAGAAACTCAAAACAGCAGATCTCCCCAGCCAAAACATTCCGAATTTGGAACAGCGTGACCTGAAGCCCACTCAGTAAAAATCTTCATTGCACTCGATAAATGTAACTTGTATTTAATCGTATAAAATCCTTTATGGTAAAATGTATAAAATCCTTCAATACCAAACTGAGTGCCCTTTGCGCTTATTAGTAAAAAAAAAGTATTTCTCGGCTTGAAAAAGTTCAGAGACCCCTGGTATGCAGGAAACCATTGTTTTAGTGGGGGTTGCAAAAACCTCCTGCGTTTGTTAAAACCCGCAAAATAGAAACCTTTTGTTTTTATTTATTTATGTAGTACTCAAGAACAAACCCAATTTACACGATCCACTTTTCACGATACTCTGCCGCCACAATGTGGACGTAATGAAAAAACTGCATTTGCTGTCTGATTCTGTCCTACAGAAACACAATATTTTTCCATTATCAAACATTTTGGGGAAAAATCTATTATTTAGGATGCTCACTTTTCAAATTCAATGTCTGGCACTGCAGCGCATAGTAGGTTTGGCAGCCAGGCAGCACAGCAATCTACAAATACACTGAGTACTAAATACCATCACCGCTACACATAGCGACATTGTAACGGATTTATTTACGACCCGGGTCGTAAATCGGCAATACCTGTAAGTATACTCAATGCCGGAGTGACTAGTCAGGAAGAACGGGAGATTTCCTGAAGTCAAGGTCGAATTTGGGCTGGTTGAACAAGCATCTGTCACTTGCAAAACTTACTCATGCATTTGTTCTCTCATCAATATTTAGCCATATTCCGCGCAACAGATGAGGTGAGTTGTATCATCTGAGGGAATTAACCCTCTCCCAAGTATGAAGTTGGTTTGGCCCACCCCCACTCTTCTGTCGCAGTAAAATGAACACAGAAAAGCATGAATGATAGACAGGGTTGGGTAGGGTTACTTTAACTTGATTACTTTCAATGACTTTTGGATTACTCCAATACCAAATATTCTAATAAAAGACAAAAAGAAACTAAATAGGAATAAAATGATGACTCACAACACGTGGTAAGCTTTCTCTCCTGGCTTTGATCTCTTTGATCTCCGGCAAAACGAGCATAAAATTGAACATAAATCCAAACAGCTTGCCAACATCATTTTTGCCGTTCCATGTATTCCGTTACTCCCCAAGCCTGCACAAAATTTAGTCAGTTTATTCATATTTAGTTTCTTTTGTCTTTTATTAGCATATTTGGTATTGGAGTCATCCAAAAGTAATAGAAAGTAATCAAGTTAAAGTAACCCTGCTAACTAGATAACTAGATCAGAAGCTAGCTAGATTAGAAACTAGCTACATTGCTAGATCAGAGGTCAGCTAAATTGATACATCCTAAACTAACTAGATAACTAGATAAGAAGTTAGCTGGATTAGACATTTGCTGAACTGCTAGATAAGAAACCAGCCACATCGATACATCCTAAACTCACTAGATAACTAGATCAGAAGCTAGCTAGATTAGAAACTAGCTACATTGCTAGATCAGAGGTCAGCTAAATTGATACATCCTAAACTAACTAGATAACTAGATAAGAAGTTAGCTGGATTAGACATTTGCTGAACTGCTAGATAAGAAACCAGCCACATCGATACATCCTAAACTCACTAGATAACTAGATCAGAAGCTAGCTAGATTAGAAACTAGCTACATTGCTAGATCAGAAGCCAGCCAGATTGATACATCCTAAACTAACTAGCAGGGTTGGGTAGGGTTATATTAACTTGATTATTTTCAATGACTTTTGGATGACTCCAATAGCAAATATGCTAATAAAAGACAAAAGAAACTCAATATGAATAAAATGATGACTCACAACACGTGGTAAGCTTTCTCTCCTGGCTTTGATCTCTTTGATCTCCGGCAAAACGAACATCAAATGCCACAGAAACTAAATGAAAATCAATCCAAACAGCTTGCCAACATCATTTTTGCCGTTCCATGTATTCCGTTACTCCCCAAGCCTGCACAAAATTTAGTAATTGTATTCATATTTAGTTTCTTTTGTCTTTTATTAGCATATTTGGTATTGGAGTAATCCAAAAGTAATTGAAAGTAATCCAGCTAAAGTAACCCTACCCAACCCTGATGATAGAGTCCGGTACTATGGAGGGAAGAAAGGTGCAAGGTGTAGTCAAAAAAGCCAGGAAAAGAAAAAAACACGTTAAAAAAAGGCTGTTATCATTTTTTTTACCCAACTTTTAACTTTTGGCCTGTCATCTGTGTAGCATACCATAGCATAGCATGGAATACCATACCATAGCATAGCAAAACATAGCATAGCATAGCATAGCATAGCATAGCATAGCATAGCATAGCATAGCATAGCATAGCATAGCATAGAATACCACAGTATAGCATAGTGTACCGTACCATACCATACCATACCATACCATACCATACTATAGCATAGCAAAACATAGCATAGCATAGCATAGCATAGCATAGCACAGCATAGCACAGCGTAACATCTATGTGTTTTCAGAATTTGACACAAACCAATGTCAAACTCCCTTTGACCGTAACCATTATCTTTTGGATTTGAAGTAACTTGGGATACCATTGATTTTGGTTTCCAGGTTCATTGCAACAACATGTTCACGCACAACGTCAAGGCCTTCCAGCAGGCGGTCTGCTATTTCCGTTCCGATCTGGACTGGGAGTCCAGTCCTCTGGCCTTCAGTCCCGCAGAGGACGAGGAAGACCCCAGCGCAGGATTCGTCGCCGTCCCGCTCGACAATCACATGGCTAGCGCCATCAAGTGTCAGTTTTACTTTGCAGACGTTTGGCTGTTGTTCAGCGAGATCACCTTCCAGTCAGGTAGTTCCTTCTCTATTGATGACATACCTTTCAACTTATAGTGTTTTAAATGTTTTATTATCATTTCAAATTGTGAACACTGTTATAAATTTTGCACAGGGAAAAAAAACATATTTTTTTTGTTAGTTCGTTCTCGTCTTGCCCATTTTGGCTCTAATCCTGGATCTTCTCGGTCAATGTTAGCAGACGGCGTCATCCTTTATTCCTTATATCATCACAGTGCAACAAGCAAAAAGTCAAGTCAAGTCATCTATATTTGTGATGGCCTTAATCACAAGGAGTCTCAAAGAGCTCCACAGACCACAGATATTTTGCAAACTACAGACTATTATGACACCATCCCCTGATCTAAAACCGACATGAGGGCAAGGAAAAACTCAAAAACATGTCAAGTCAAGTCATGTTTATTTGTGACGGCCTTAATCACAAGGAGTCATAAAGAGCTGCACAGACCACAGAGATTTTGCAAACTACAGACTATTAGGACACCATCCCCTGATCTAAAACCTACATAAGGACAAGGAAAAACTCAAAAACATGTCGAGTCACGTTTATTTGTGATGCCCTAATCACAAGGAGTCTCAAAGGGCTGCACAGACCACAGAGTATTGACACCTAGAGACTATCATGACACCATCCCCTGATCTAAAACCTACATGAGGGCAAGGAAAAACTCAAAAACAAAAGGAAGAGAAAAAAAGAACGAAAAATTTAGAAAAAAGACAGAAAAAAAGAAAAGTAAGAAATGTAGGAAAAAAGTAAATAGGGATCAAAAAGAAAAAAGTAACAGCTCGGAAAAAATAAACACAATGAGATTTTTTTTTAAAGAATTTAAAAAAAAAAGGAGAAAAAAACACGGAAAAAAGAAAAAAAAAGTTTGTGTTGCATTCCAATAATTTCCAATTCTATCAAGTGAAACTTGTTGCCAACATTGTACTTCCACTCAAAAATGTGATTAAGTACAGTTCTCTATCTTACAACCGACTCAATAAGCCCCCAAAAATGTTAAAATCATGCGACTAAATATATCAGGAAATAAAAAGAAATGGATATCTTGTGAAAGAATTGTAAGAACAAACGACGTTGCAATAGTACATTTGTAAATTCATTCAAAAGAGAAAAATCATTTTGCATTGCCGGAAACTCAGCAAAATGTCAAGTTTTGGACATGTTTGATAATGACTTAGTTGCCACACTTGGGATTGCTGTTGCTCACTGTTGTTTCAAGCGTTGCTCACCGACTCTGTGTGAACGCTCAGACCCGTAAGGAAAATGACAGGGAACATTGGTGGTATGTTATTAGCTAATGTCATTCATGTTGCTAAGCAAAACAGCAGCACCACAACTGTGTCTTTAAATGATTTAATACGTCTTTTTTTCCCAGATACAGCCATGTACAACACGACACTAACTCCCCCCAAGACAGGACTTCCCCCCGTCATCCAGCCAGGTCGGTGAAAAACAAGACACAAGAATAGAATAGAATAGAATATACCTTTATTGTCATTGTTACAAAATGGGTTGAACATATAGTGACAACGAAATTGGACGTGGCACTCCAGTTTCACATTTAACCTGAGTCGTTTTAAACCCAATCTCCCCCTCCTCAGAGGACGACCCCACCCACAAAGTGGACGACAGCACCACGCGTATTCTGATTGGCTGTCTGGTGGCCATCATTTTCATCCTGGTGGCCATTATTGTCATCATCTTGTGGAGGCAAGTTTGGCAGAAGATGTTGGAGAAGGTGAGTCACTCGCCGGATGAAACTGAAAGTCTTTTCTTTCCTCATGTTGGGGTTTTTGAGTTTTTCCTTGCCCTCATGTTGGTTCCAGATCAGGGGATGGTGTCATGATAGTCTCTAGGTGTCAATACTCTGTGGTCTGTGCAGCCCTTGAAGACTACCTGTGATTAAGGGCGTCACAAATAAAAATGACTTGACTTGACTAAGACATAGAATTTAGATGATTTTGTTTTCAAAATATTGTCAGGTTCCAGTGTGAACAGAAAAGCTACGAATTTACAGAAAAATAAATCTGCATCGGATAGTGTACGAAAACAGAACGGCAAAATTTATGAAGACTTTCAGAATTCAAAGAGATCAAAGCTACTCTAACACAGGCTTGGCTTCACATTTCTGTGTTGAAACACCAACTACAACGAAAAGAACAAAACATGAAAGTGAGACAGATGGGGTCGATACCGGACAGGACAGGACAGACAGGATAGATATCAGGCACTGGAGACTTGAATCTGATAACAAGCAGGACGAGATGGACAGAAACGATACCAGACACTGGAGATCGAAGTTAAACAGGACAAACTAGACGGGAACGCTACCAGACACTGGAGATCGATAACAAACAGAACAAAATAGCCGGGAACGAAACTGGAGATTGATATTAAACAGGATAAAAATAGACGGGGACGATACCGGACCGGGCAGCACGGCGGGGCAGTGGTTAGCGCGTGTGCGGCACAGATCTAAGGTCTTGGGAACCTCCTGTGTGGGTTCAAATCCAGCTACCGGACTTCCTGTGCGGAGTTTGTATGTTCTCCCCGTGCTTGCGTGGGTTTCCTCCGGGCACTCCGGTTTCCTCCCACATTCCAAAGACATGCATTTCAGGTGGATTGGCCGGTCCAAATTGTCCCTAGGTGTGAATGAGCGAGCGAGTTGTCTGTCCCCGTGTGCCCTGCGTTTGGCTGGCAACCAGTTCAGGGTGTCCCCTGCCCACTGCCCGATGATTGCTGGGATGGGCTCCAGCACCCCCGCGACCCTACTGAGGATAAGCGGTGCAGCTAATGAGATGAGATACCGGACCGGAAACACAGGCAGGGAACCGGACAGAGTCAAAACCCACGTCTTGCGGGTGCAGAGGTTTGTTGACGGACTGACAACAGGTGAGTGAAAGGACTGAGCTTAAGTAGGGCGGGGCCCATTGGGCGCCATGGGCAACCGTGACAAAAACACTAAATCAAGAGGACGCAGGGAACATCTGGTGTGGGTAAGACTACGAAATAATGTTCCAACACCAACCATCTTAACAGAACAAAACATGGAAGAAGAAAACAAAGGATATGTTCGAAAACTAACGCAACCGAAAAAAATATGAAAGAGGCCCAATGAAGGATACAGACTGTCCTTAACTGACAAAATACATGAAACTCACTCAAACTGAACAAAACCTGAAAGAAACAACTTAAACATGAAAGGAAAAAAAAACGCAGAATATTTTAGAACGCTAACTTGCTCCAACTAAACAAAACACTAAGAAGTCACAAGGAACAAACCCATGTGCCAATAGAACACAGGTGTCAAACAGGCAGCCCGCGGGCCAGATCAGGCCCGCTAAGGGATTGAATTCGGCCCGCAAGACAACACTCAGAGAAGCGCAAGAGAAAAACAAGCTGCAGGTTGAAATAGGTCAACTTGATGTTGCCAAAGCCAGCTGCCTCGAACAAAGACACTGTACTTGTATTTATTTCTCTCTCTCTTTCTTTCTTTTCCACCCCTTTTCTCCCATTCTGTCTCTGTCTCTTTCACTCTCTGTGTCTCTCTTTTTCTCTTCCTTTGTTGCTCTTTGTTTCTTTCTCTCTCTGTGTCTTTTGAACTTCTTTTGCTCTAACTTCCTTTTTTCCTTTTCTCTTTCTCTCTTCCTACCCTTTGCGCTTTCTTTTCTCTTTTCTCTCCTTCTGTCTTTCTATTTCTCTTTGGATTTCTTTCTTCCTACCCCTTTCTTTTCCCACTCTCTCTCACATCTTTTTATCTTTTGTTTCTGACGCTCTCTCCCTCTTTCTCTTTTTCTTTCTTTGTCCCACCCTTTCTCCTTTTCCCTCCCTCTTTCTCTTATTTCTTTATCCCTCTTTTTCTTTCTCTTTAATCTACTAGTCCGGCCCCCGACAGAATGATCGTTCTATCGTGTGACCCCCGAGTTCAAATGAGTTTGACACCCCTGGTCTAAACCCACGTCTTGCAGGGCAGAGGTTCGTTGACGGACTGACAAAGGGGTAGTGAGAGCACTGAGCTTAAATAGAAGGGAAGCCAATCCGTCAACGAGCCGCAGCTGGCGCCACTTGGGCGGGGCCAGTTGGGCCCCATGGCAACCGTGACACAAATGTTTCATCTCAAGTCTTGTTGTTGGAAGTAACAACAACGTTTAACGTGTTTTTTCTTTCTTTGTCCCACCCTCTCTCTCCTTTTCCCTCCCTCTTTCTCTTATTTCTTTATCTCTCTTTTTCTTTCTCTTTAATCTACTAGTCCGGCCCCCGACAGACTGTTTGTTCTATCGTGTGGCCCCCGAGTTCAAATGAGTTTGACACCCCTGCAATAGAACAACGACATAATATTCAACACCAACCAGCTCTAACGGAACAAAACATGAAAGAGAGACAACACTTGAAACATTCCCACACAGAAAAACAAGAGTGTCTTAACATCGAGATCATGTAATCAAATCTAGTCACACTAACTTAAACTAACTGAACAAGAACATTAAAGGAAGAAATCACAGGATATGTTGGAACACTAACTAGCTGTAACTGAACAAAACTTGGAAAGGAAAAAAAAAAAAGAATAATATAATAATAATAATAATTTCCTTGTATTGTCATTCTGTGTAACAATGCACACAGAACGAAATGTCGATTGCACCTGACCCGTTGTAGCGAGCCGATGCAGCCGCAGCCAACAGAGGGCGCCGCCGACCACTTTTTAAGTCTTAGGAATGACTCGGCCGAGGCGCGAACCACCGACCTCCCAGTCTCAAAGCGGGCGCCTTACCATCTAGGCTACTGAGCTGGTATAAAGGGTTGCACCCACGATCCGGTGGGCACGGGAAGCAGGTCACTCTGAACGCGGAAGTGGGACTTCCGTGGTGAGCGATGGTGGTGTCAGGAACGGAAAAACGGGTCAGTAGCAAGGACGGGAGAGCAAGAAACGTGGTCGGGATCGGAAACGGGTCAAAAGCCAGGAAAGGAGAGTAGACGTGGTCAGGAAAAAAAAAAAAACGGGTCGAAGCCGGGAAACAGACAGGAGCAAAAACAGGAGTGAGTCAGGGTCGAGTAAACTGAGGTTTGCAGACGGACCGACAACAGGTGACAGAAAGGCGGGGGTTTACATAGTGACAGGGAGCCAATCAGAGTCCGAGGCAGTTTCTTTTGTCTTTTATTAGCATATTTGGTATTGGAGTCATCCAAAAGTAACAGAAAGTAATCAAGCTAAAGTAATCCTACCCAACCCTGATAATACACAGAACATGACAAAAAGAAACCCTGCCCCTGTACTCTGACTTAACCCACCCAGTGCTATATGAGAGTTGGAGATAATGGATAAATGTGTGCATTTTTTGTTTTTAATGAACAGGTTTTAATATTTTCACAACACAGAGCGAGACCTTCGTCTACAGTCACAACCAGTCAAGCAGCGCCACCAGCGAACAGGAGTCCGGTTCCACCTACGAGCGCATTTTTCCACTGGGCCCCGACTACCAGGAGCCCTCGCGGCTCATTTGCAAGCTACCCGAGTTTGGGCAGACCTCCGAGGAACCCGGTACGTAAAACACAATAGTGTCACGAGGGGACCGGACCAGAACGGAGGCAGGAGGCCGGAAGGGAGAACTCACTTGCGTTGACGATCAAAACTTTTATTTAGCAAAATAAAAGTCATCCAAAACTCCGGGACAAAACAGAACAAAAACAGGCTTTTACTCAAAATGTGGAAACACAGGTTTCCTCCGAATCAAACAAAACAGGACAGAGCAAAACAGAACGGAAAATGCCCAAAACCCCAAAACCCCCCTTTAAGAAGCAAATGCGCAAATTAGGCGATCTGCTTCAGCTGTTGCCCAGGGGGCGGGGCCAGCCGGTTGACACGGCGACCATGCTGGACACGACAAATAGAGGTAATGGTCTTGGGATTTTTGCTGGGGACGCATTGTGTCAAATAAACGTGCGTCTCCGGGACGCAACTTTTTTGACACCAAATTGTCATTATTACCCCCCATTATTATTTTTAACAAAGATTTACCGCACTCCAAACTTTTCGTCAGGCAGAGCCGCCATTGTTGTTTTGGTCTGGCGCCGATCTCGGCAATCGAGATCTCGTTGCTTCGAGATGACGTCATTGTTGTAGCGGGTGTCGAGTGAAAGAGAAGTATGCCTCCGAAAAAACAGTTGGTATTAGGTGAAAAACAACAAAAA
>NC_142360.1:37341514-37461514 GCF_059441175.1 Urocampus carinirostris | reverse complement strand
AGAGATGTCTAGATGTCTAGATAGATGTCTAGATAGATGTCTAGATAGATGTCTAAATAGATGTCTAGATAGATGTCTAGATAGATGTCCAGAGATATGTCTAGATAGATAGTTAGGTAGATGTCTAGATAGATAGATAAATAGATAGATTGATGTTCAGAGAGATGTCTAGATAGACAGATGTCTAGATCGATGTCTAGATAGATGTCTAGATAGATGTCCAGATAGATAGTTAGATGTCCAGAAAGATGTCTAGATAGATAGATAGATGTCTAGATAGATGTCTAGATAGTTAGATAGATGTCTAGATAGATGTCTAGATAGATGTCTAGATAGATGTCTAGATAGATAGATAGATAGATAGATAGATAGATAGATAGATAGATAGATAGATAGATAGATAGATAGATAGATAGATAGATAGATAGATAGATAGATAGATAGATAGATAGATAGATAGATAGATAGATAGATAGATAGATAGATAGATAGATAGATAGATAGATAGATAGATAGATAGATAGATAGATAGATAGATAGATAGATAGATAGATAGATAGATAGATAGATAGATAGATAGATAGATAGATAGATAGATAGATAGATAGATAGATAGATAGATAGATAGATAGATAGATAGATAGGTAGGTCCTCTAAAAAAGAATTCCCATCTCTATAAAGGACCATTTGAGTTAGACTTGATTTATCAAATTCACTTTATATTGTTTACTGCTGAGTTACTTTCCCTGGTAACAAGTTACTTTTACTACAGAGTAACTCAGATACTTTTGGGAACAAGTAGTTGAGTATCTATAACTGATTACTTTTTTAAAGTAACGTGTGTTACACTGCTAATTAATATCATCGTTATTCCCCACACTACACTATTTTGTGGTTCCTTAGGAACGACTTCCTGAAGGAGATCAAGATCATGTCTCGTCTGAAGGACCCCAACATTGTCCGATTGCTGGCCGTGTGCGTCTACAGCGACCCCTTGTGTATGATCACAGAATACATGGAAAATGGAGATCTTAACCAGTTTTTGTCCCGCCACGAACCGGAAGGACAGCTGGCGCTGCTAAGCAACGCGCCCACCGTCAGGTACGTGGAGACAGCCTGAAATATTTAGACTTTATATTCTCATCTCATCTCATTAGCTGCACTGCTTATCCTCAGTAGGGTCGCGGGGGTGCTGGAGCCCATCCCAGCTATCTTCGTTCCATGGGCAAGGGACACTCTGAGCTAGTTAACAGTCAACTTCCATTCATTAAAAAAATGAAAAATACTAGGAAAAAATACATGAACTATTCCCTACCTAGAGGTTGCCGCCGTGGTTGTCTGGCATCATGCTGCTACGTTGTGCCAATAGGCACTTGTTTTCGTTCGCATTAAACAATACATTGCCATTTAGGTGGGTGGCGTAGTTTGAGGCGTCTTCAAAAAGTTGAAAGTAGAATATTTTATCGATTAAGGAATTGTTAACAATCCTAAACTGAGTTCAAAGAGCCTTTACATGTATTTTTCCATTGATCTGCTTTTATCATTATCTTTTAAATCATCTTTCCCATGATTTTTTTTTTTAATTTAAATTTTTTTTTGTTTTATTTTATGATTTTTTTTACATCGTTATTTGTTATTCTACTTCATTTTCCTCACGTTCTTACCACCCCACATTGCAAAGAGTCAAGGTAATAATAATTTCAAAAGTAGTAAAAATATGTTTTTTAAAATTCTGTTTTTAACATGATTTTTCTTTTTTTTTTTAATGTTATTTTTGTAAAATGACCTTTTGGAGATAATGGATACATTACAGGCCCATGTTGCCAAACATCCAGGTTAAAAAATTGAGAAAAAAACACAGAAAATATCATTTTGAATAACAAATAATAAATATAATAATAAATATAATAAATAAATAGGAATCATAAAAATGAAAGTTAAAAAAACAAACATCAGAATGATTTTTTTTCTATTGACTGCCAATTTTTAAAAAAAATTTAATTTTAGTTTTTTAATATTTTTTTGTAGTTTTACTATATTTATATAGTAAATATATTTTTTGGTAGTTTTACTATATTTATCTTTACTATATTTATTTATTTTTCTGAGCCCCACATTAAAAATATTCAAGCATAAAAATGAGAAAAAAAGGATTGCTGGGAAAAAAAACTAATAACACGGAGAGAGAAAGAAATAAGAGAAAGAGAGGGAGAGAACAAGACACAGGGAGAGAAAAGGAGAGGGTGTGGGATAAGGAAAGAGAGAGCGAAAAGACAGAGAGAACGTGAAAAACAAAAGAGATAAAAAGGTAAATAGTGAGAGAAGGGGAAAGAAAGAGAGAGAGAGAAAGAAATCCAAAGAGAAATAAAAAGAGTGAAGGAGAAAAACGAGAAGAAGAGAAAGAGAGAGAGAGAGAAAGAGATAAAGAGAGAAGAGAGAGAGAAAAGTGCAGAGAAAAGGCAAGAGGGTGGAAAACAGAAAGGGAAAGAGAGAGAGAGAAATAAATAAGAGAAAGAGAGGGAGAGAAATGGAGAGAGGATGAGACAAAGAAAAAGAGAAAGGGAGAAAAAGAGAGGGAGAAAAAAGACAGAAAAGAGAGTGAGGGAGAGAAAGAACATGAGAAACAAAAGATAAAAAGAGAAATAGTGAGAGAGGGTAAGAGAAAAAAATGAACGAAATCCAGAGATAAATAGAAAGAGAGAAAGAGAGGAGAGAAACAAGAAAGAGAGAAAAAGAGAGGGAGTGAGAATGTGAGAAACAAAAGAGATAAAAAGAGAAATAGTGAGACAGGGGGAAAGAAAGGTAAAGAAAGAAATCCATAGCAAATATAAAAAGAGAAAAAGAGAAGGAGCGTATATTGAAGGAAAGAAGGAGAGACGGGGAGAAAGAAAGAGAGAAAAGAGAGAGAATAAGGAAAAGGAAAGAGAGCAAAAGAAATTAAAAAGTTACAGAGAGTGAAAGTGAGAGGGGCAGAAAGTGAGAGAAAGGGGAGGAAAAGAGAGAGAGAGAGAGAAAGAGAGAGAGAGAGAGACAGAGAGAGACAGAGAGAGAGAGAGAGAGAGAAAGAAATACAAGTACAGCGTCTTTGTGACAGGCACCTAGCTTTGGCAACATCAAGTGGACATATTCCAACCCGCGGCTCGTTTTTCTCCTGCGCTTCTCTGAGCGTTGTCTCGCCGTCCGGATTCAATCCCATTTCAGGCCCGCCTGTTTGACACTTCCCGTTCTTCCCCTCCCCCCTCTCTCCGTCTCTCCAGTTTCGGCAACCTGTGCTACACGGCAGCCCAGATCGCCTCGGGTATGAAGTACCTGTCCTCCCTGAATTTCGTGCACCGGGACCTGGCCACGCGCAACTGCCTGGTGGGCAAAAACTTCACCATCAAGATTGCCGATTTCGGCATGAGCCGGAACCTCTACAGCGGAGATTACTACCGCATTCAAGGCCGTGCCGTGCTGCCCATTCGTTGGATGTCTTGGGAGAGCGTCCTATTGGTGAGGAATCGCTTTTGAAATCATGTCGCAATATGGCACTATTATCCCTTGAGGTGAGCGGGATTTCTTGACTCGTTTTGTCCAAACACATTTAAAGAAGGGGGTTGACTGCCTACTTGGCCCCAAAACAATATACTGTATATCAAAGAAAGAGAGAAAGGGGGAAAGAGAGAGAGAGAGAAAGGAGAGAGAGAGAGAACATGAGAAAAAGAGAAGTTAGAAAACAGAGGGAGGGAAAAAGAGTGAGGGTGGGACAAAGAAAAAGAGAAAGGGGGAAAAGAGAGAGAGAGAAAAGAGAAAGAGAGAGAGAGAGAGAGAGAGAGAACATGAGAAACAAAATAGATTAGAAGAGAAATAGTGAGAGAGGGGGAAAGAAAAAAAAAGAAATCCAAAGAGAAATGGAAAAAGAGAGAGGTTAGAAAAGAGAAGGAGGGAAAGAAAGCGAGAGAGTGAGAGGGGGGGACGTGAAAAACAAAAGAGATAAAAAGTGAAATAGTGAGAGAGGGGGAAAGAAAGAGACAGGAATCCAAAGAGAAATAGTAAAAGAGAGAGGTTAGAAAAGAGAAGTAGAGAAAGACAGAGAGAGAGAGAGAGAGAGAGAGAGAGAGAGAGAGAGAGAGAGAGAGAGAGAGGGGAGAACGTGAAAAACAAAAGAGATAAAGAGAGAAATAGTGAGAGAGGGGGACTTGCAAAAACATGTTTGACGGAGGAGAAATCGGATGCCGAGTTTTAAAGAAATTGTGTTTTAGTAAGATTTTAAAATAATGTCGCAATATGGCACTATTATGCTCAAGGTATAATACATCCTATTGGTGAGGAATCGCACCGTTACCTAAGTTTTTGAAATCATGTCGCAATATGGCACTATTATGCCTTGAGGTGAGCAGGTTTTCTTGACTCATTTTGGGTTGGGTTGATTGCCTACTTGGCCCCAAAACAATATACTGTATATCAAAGAAAGAGAGAAAGGAGGAAAAGATAGAGAGAGAGAGAGAGAGAACATGAGAAACATAAGAGATAAAAAGGGAAATAGTAAGAGGGGGAAAGAAAGAGAAAGAAATCCAAAGAGAAATAGAAAAAGAGAGAGGTTAAAAAAGAGAGGGAGGGAAAAGAAGTGAGAGTGGGACAAAGAAAAAGAGAAAGGGGGAAGAGAGAGAGAGAGAATGTGAGAAACAAAAGAGAAAAAAAGAGTAATAGTGAGAGGGGGGAAGAAAGAGAAAGAAATGCAAAGAGAAATAGAAAAATAGAGAGGTTAGAAAATAGAAGGAGGGAAAGAGAGAGAGGGGGGGGAGAACGTGAAAAACATAAGAGATAAAGAGAGAAATAGTGGGAGGGGGGAAAGAAAGAGAAAGAAATCCAAAGAGAAATAGAAAAAGAGAGAGGTTAGAAAATATAAGGAGGGAGAGAGAGAGAGAGAGAGAGAGAGAGAGAGAGAGAGAGAGAGAGGGAATGTGAGAAAAGAGATAGAAAGAGAAATAGTGAGAGGGGGGGAAGAGAAAGAAATCCAAAGAGAAATGGAAAAAGAGAGAGGTTAGAAAATAGAAGGAGAGAAGGAGATAGAGGGGGTGAGAGAGAGAGAGAGAGAGAGAGAGAGAGAGAGAGAGAGAGAGGGGAGAATGTGAAAAACAAAAGAGATAAAAAGAGAAATAGTGAGAGAGGGGGGAAGAAAGAGAAATAAATCCAAAGAGAAATAGAAAAAGAGAGAGGTTAGAAAAGAGTAGGAGAGAAAGAGAGAGAGAGTGAGAGAGAGGGAGAGAGAGTAAGAGAGAGAGAGAGAGAGAGTGAGAACGTGAAAAACAAAAGAGATAAAAGGAGAAATAGTGAGAGAGGGGGAAAGAAAGACAGGGGGGAATGGACTGTCTGTCACGGTTGCCCATGGCTCCCATTTGGCCCCGCCCGTTTGACGCCAGCTGCGACTTATTGCCTGATTAGCTTCCCTCCTATTTAAGCTCAGTGCTCTCACTCACCCCTTGTCAGTCTGTCAACGAACCTCTGCACCTGCAAAACGTGTGTTTTGACTCTGTCTAGTATCCTGCTTGTGTATGCTGTCCAGTATCAGTCCCGTCTATCTCGTCCTGTTTGATATCTGACTCCAGTCCCCAGTGTCTGGTATCGATCCCATCTGTCTCGTCCAGTCTGATATCTGACTACAGTCTCCAGTATCTGGTATTGATCCCATCTGTCTCGTTCTGTCTGATATCTTGCCACGGTCTCTGGTATCTATTCCGCCTGTCTCATCCTGTCCGATATCCTGCGCCAGTCTCCATTATCCAGTATCGATCCCGTCTGTCTCGTCTTGTCCGATATCTCACTCCATTCTCCAGTATCTGGTATCGATCCTATTTGTTCCGTCCTGTTCGGTATCGATCCCGTCTATCCGGTATCTCCACGTGTGTCTGTTATCATTCCTGGCTGTCCCGTCTGTCCGGTATCTGCTTGTGTATCTGGTATCAATCCTGTCTGTCCCGTCCTGTCCGGTATCGATTCCGTCTGTCCGGTATCTGCTTGTGTATCTGGTGATCAATCCCATTAGTCTCATCCTGATATCTTGCCGCAGTCTTCGGTATCCAGTATCGATTCCGACTTGTCTTTTTATCTCTTTTGTTTCTCACTCTCTCTCCCTCTCTCTCTTTCTTTGTCCCGCCCTCTTTCTTCTTTTCCATCCCTCTTTCTCTTATTTCTTTATCTCTCTTTTTCTTTCTCTTTGATCCACTAGTCCGGCCCCTTACAGAATGTTTATTCAATCTTGTGCCCCCCGTGTTAAAATGAGTTTGACACCCCTGGTCTAAACCCACGTCTTGCAGGGCAGAGGTTCGTTGACGGGCTGACAAAGGGGGAGTGAGAGCACTGAGTTTAAACAGAAGGGAAGCCAATCCGTCAACGACCCGCAGCCGGCGCCTCATGGGCGGGGCCGATTGGGCCCCATGGCAACCGTGACACAAATGTTTCATCTCAAGTCTTGTTATTGGAAGTAACAACAACTTTTAACGTGTTTTTTGGTGTGTAAATAACCAAAATTACCAATATGATGTATTCATATTTATACAAGTTGATATTTTCTGTCCAATCCTATTGTAGTGACATTCACAGCTCCCCCTACAGGCGTGATAATGGATTTCTCCTCTGGCAGGGTAAATTCACCACGGCGAGTGACGTATGGGCCTTTGCCGTCACCCTGTGGGAGATCCTCAACTTCTGCAAGGAACAGCCTTACTCGCAACTCACGGACGAGCAAGTCATCGAAAACACGGGAGAGTTCTTCAGAGATCAGAAAAGACAGGTAGAAAAAAAAATGATTACGTTTGGAGTATTATGGATGGATAGGTGCAATTGTGTAGAGAACGTAATTGCAGTTATCCCTCGGTTATCGCGGTTAATGGGGAGAAAAAACACCCGCGAAAAGTGAAAATCTGCGAAGTAGCGACGCCCCTTCAAAAAATGCATTTTTTTTTTTTTTATTATTTGATTTTATTATTATTATTTTTTAGACCCGGTTAAGGGGGACCAAAACCACCCACGAAAAGTGAAAATCCGTGAAGTAGCGACGACCCTTCAAAAATGCATTAAAAAATAAGAATTTTTTTTTTTTTTTTAATTATTTTATTTTATTATTTTTTTTTTTTTAGACCCGGTTAAGGGGGACCAAAACCACCCGCGAAATGTGAAAATCCGTGAGATAGCGACGCTTCAAAAAATGCAGAATTTCTTTTTTTTAATTATTTTATTTTAGTATTTTTTCAATTTTTTTATTTTTTTATTATTTTATTGTATTATTATTATTTTTTAGACCCGGTTAATGGGGACCAAAACCACCCGCGAAAAGTGAAAATCCGCGAAGAAGCGACGCCCCTTCAAAAAATGCTTAAATTTTTTTTTTTAATTATTTTATTCCAGTATTTATTTATTTATTTTTTTTTAATTATTTTATTTTAGTATTATTATTTTTTTTAGACCCGGTTAATGGGGAGCAAAACCACCCGCAAAAAGTGAAAATCTGCGAAGAAGCCACGCTTCAAAAAATGCTTAATTTTTTTTTTCAAATTATTTTATTTTAGTATTTTTTTATTTTTTTATTTTTTAAATTATTTTATTTTAGGTTTTTTTTTATTTTTTTTTTTTTTTAATTATTTTATTTTAGAATTATTCTTTTTTTAGACCCCGGTTAATGGGGACCAAAACCACCCGCGAAAAGTGAAAATCCGCGAAGTAGCGACGCTTCAAAAAATGCTTAATTTTTTTTTTTAATATTTTTATTTTTATTTTGATTATTATTTTTTTTTAATTATTTTATTTTAGTATTATTTTTTTTTTAGACCCAGTTAATGGGGACCAAGACCAAAAAAAAATTAATAATAACAATTAAAAAATATATATTATTAATGGCAGCACGGCGGCGCAGTGGTTAGCGCGTGTGCAGCACAGTTCATGTCATGGGAACCTGTCGTGGGTTCAAATCCAGCTCCCGACCTTACTGTGCGGAGTTTGTATGTTCTCCCCGTGCTTGCGTGGGTGTCCTCCGGGCACACCGGTTTCCTCCCACATTCCAAAGACATTGGCCGGTCCAAATTGTCCCTAGGTGTGAATGAGCGAGTGAGTTGTCTGTCCCGGTGTGCCCTGCGATTGGCTGGCAACCAGTTCAGGGTGTCCCCTGCCCACTGCCCGATGATTGCTGGGATGGGCTCCAGCACCCCCGCGACCCTACTGAGGATAAGCGGTGCAGCTGATGAGATGAGATGAGAATATATTATTATTATTATTAATATTATTATTTTATTTTATTATTATTATTTTATTTTTTTGGAACCCGCGAACGTGGAACCGCGAAGTAGCGAGGTCCCACTGTAATCATACGGTGTTACCTCTACTAACGAATTGAATTCCTTCCGGGTGAAGCTCCGTAACCTGAAACGTTTGTAAGTAGAGACGCCTTTTGAATGGAAATGCGCTAATCCGTTCCCAGCCCCGCAAAAGCGTGCTATTTTTTCTAAAAAAATCGTAAAAGAGCATCAGAACATGAAACAAATACGTATTAAAATTAAATTACCGCACAATAAACATAAAATGGGAAGCATGTAAAAAAACAAAGAATAAAGAAATCATAAAAATATCAATTTACCTTTTAACTGGCCTCTTTGTTTACTGGTCCTCAGCAGTGTTTTTGCCTTGCGTGTCGTGAAAAACCGATCCAATGACGTCTGCTTTTTCAGACTCTTAACCAACTGTCAGAAATTCGTTATAATGAGATATAGCCGACCTGTCAATACTTTTTCGGGAAGATTCCTTCGCACAAATTCTGAGACTTTGTGGAATTTTGCTAAAATGTCTTTAATTTGGGATACCTTTCTATTATCTCTTGCTTTGTTTTGATAGCCAGAAAAAGTATCTTCCTCTTCTTTTCTCCTTTTTCGCATGTTTTTCGTGAGGTATATTGCTAATGATAGCTCTTCGTAGCTGTACCATACGGTAGACCAGGGGTGTCAAACTCATACTAACTCAGGGGACACACGATAGAACAAACATTCTCTCGGGGGCCAGACTACTAGATTAAAGAAAGAAAAAGAGATAGAAAAGAATAATAGAAAGAGAGGGAGAGAAAAAGAGAGAGGGTGGGATAAAGTAAGAGAGAAAAGGAGAAGGAGAGAGAGAGAGGGAGAGAGAGATATATATATATATAGAATGTGAGAAACAAAAGAGTTAAAAAGAGAAATAGTGAAGAAGGGGAAAGAAAGAGAGAGAGAGAGAACATAATCCAAAGAGAACTAGAAAGAAATAAAGTTAAAAGGAGAGAAAAGAGAAAAAGAGAAAGAAAGAAGGGGAGAACGAGAGAAGTGGAATGCAAGAGAGAAAGAGAGAAAGATAGAAAGAGAGGAGAGAAAAGAGAAAAAGAGAAAGAACAAAGGGGAGATAGAGAGAAGGGGAACGCAAGGGAGAGAGAGAGCGAGAGAGAAAGAGAGAAAAGTGAAGAAGAGAAAGAAAGAAAGAAGGGGAGAAAGAGAAAAGGGAACACATGAGAGAGAGAGAGAAAGGAAAGAATAGAGAGAGCAAAGGACAAAAGGAGAAGAGAGCAAAAGAAGGCCAAAAGACACAGAGAGAGAAAGAGACAAAGAGGAACAAAGAGAAAAAGAGAGTGAAAGAGAGAGAAATAGAGAGTAAGAGAAAAAGGGAGGAAGAGAGAGAGAAAGAGAGAGACCGAGAAAGAAATACAAGTACTGCGTTTGTTCGAGGCACCTGGCTTTGGCCACATCAAGTGGATATATTTCAACCTGCGGCTCGTTTTTCTCTCGCGCTTCTCTCAGCATTGTCTCGCGGGCCAGATTCTATCTTAGAGGGCCTGATCCAGCCCGCGGGCCGCCCGTTTAACACCCCGGCGGTAGACTGTATACAATGCGGGAAGGGGACTCAAAGAGCATGCTGAGTTGCCAGGTTGAACGACAGCGCGTACTGCCTTGTATTTTGGACTATGTATCCTGAAACGCCTTTGTAACTTGAGGCAATATTTCCCCGTTCAAATACTTTGTAACTTGAAACTTTTGTATGTAGAGACAGTGTATTTTCATGAATATGTGTCCTGAAATATGTCATTTCCCGGGCAGATCTACCTCCCCCGGCCTGTGCTATGCCCGGATTCGCTCTACCAGGTCATGCTAGCCTGCTGGAAGAGGAATACCAAGGAAAGGCCGTCCTTCCAGGAAATACACCGAGCCCTCCTGGAAATACAACCCTAATGGAGGCCATTTTGTACTACACAATCCAGGCTTAAGCTATTTGTTACTTTTGGAGAACACTGTGGACGATAGTACAGTACACGCTACAAACCGACCGGCGATACTGACAACACAATACAACACAGTGGGTACGTTTACCTGCGGGCAATCATCCAAATGGAAACAGAACAATAATACGATGAAGGTCTTAGTCCGACTGCGGGTTTTCTGATTGGTTGGGTAAATCCTTCATTTCCTGTTTACTCTTTTTGGAGTAATCCAATAGGTTGAGTACAACTTCTTCCTTCCATTTAATTTTGGGGTAGTGCGACGGGTAAAACAAGTTCTTAAGTTTAGCAGTTCCGTCGAGGTTTTTATTCGAATAAAACGAACCCCACCCCCAAAAAGAACATACTATTCCGGGCTTTAGAGTTCAGAGCAAGGCTGTGATAGTTTCACAAATACCTGACAATTATTTGTACACTATGACGAAAACAAAACTTAAGTCAGTGGAAAATTCCCCAAATCCCAGCTTTACTCCAGTCCTTTCTCCAAACTGAATCCTGCAGGTGGTTTGATAAGACGAGGCAAGACCTCCTGGGTAATTGTGATTTTCTATCAAATTCGATTTCTAACTGACATGGTTGACAGGAACCAGAACAGGATCAGAACCCAAACGCGTGACGTTTCTCACACAAGCCTTTTATTTAACGGGAAATGGGGAATCATGCAGGCAGCATGGCGGTGCAGAGGTTAGCGTGTGTGCGGCACAGTTCTAAGGTCTTGGGAACCTCCTGTGTGGGTTCAAATCCAGCTACCGGACTTACTGTGCGGAGTTTGTATGTTCTCCCCGAGCTTGCGTGGGTTTCCTCCGGGCACTCCGGTTTCCTCGACACCAATTGCTCGGGCAGATATGGGACAGATGGAGCGATACCGGACAGGACGGGACAGACAGGATTAATATCAAAACTAGATGTTGAAATTAAACAAGAGAAACTAGACGGGAACGAAACTGGAAACTGATACTGAAGAGGACAAAATAAACGGGAACAATACCGGACAGGAAACACAGGCAGGAAACCAGACAGAGTCTAAACCACATGTGTCAAACAGGCGGCCCGCGGGCCAGAGCAAGCCCGCTAAGGGATTGAATCCGGCCCGCGAGACAACACTCAGAGAAGCGCAAGAGAAAAACAAGCTGCAGGTTGAAATATGTCAACTTGATGTTGCCAAAGCCAGGTGCCTCGACCAAAGACACTGTACTTATATTTATTTCTCTTTCTCTCACTCTCTCTCTCTCTCTCTCTCTCTTTTCCACCCCTTTTTCTCCCACTCTCTGTCTCCCACTCTCTGTGTCTCTCTTTTTCTCTTCCTTTGTTGCTCTTTGTCTCTTTTTCTCTCTGTGTCTTTTTAACTTCTTTTGCTCTAACATCCTTTTTTCCTTTTCTCTCTTTTCTTTCTCTCTTCCTACCCTTCGCGCTTTCTTTTCTCATTTTTCTCCTTCCGTCTTTCTATTTCTCTTTGGATTTCTTTCTTCCTCCTCCTTTCTTTTCCCCCTCTCTCATGACTTTTTACCTCTTTTGTTTCTCACGCTCTCTCCCTCTCTCGCTTTTTCTTTATTTGTCCCGCCCTCTCACCTTTTCCCTCCCTCTTTCTCTTATTTCTTTATCTCTCTTTTTCTTTCTCTTTAATCTACTAGTCCGGCCCCCGACAGTATTTTTGTCCTATCGTGTGGCCCCCCCGAGTTAAAATGAGTTTGACACCCCTGGTCTAAACCCACGTCTTGCAGGGCAGAGGTTCGTTGATGGACTGACAAAGGGGGAGTGAGAGCACTGAGTTTAAATAGAAGGGAAGCCAATCCGTCAACGAACCGCAGCCGGCGCCTCATGGGCGGGGCCAATTGGGCCCCATGGCAACCGTGACACAATTGTTTCATCTCAAGTCTTGTTGTTGGAAGTAACAACAACTTTTAACGTGTTTTTTCCCTTTTTTTTGTGTGTAAATAACTGTTTTTTTATGAAAAAAAATACCAATATGATGTATTCATATTTATACAAGATATTTGACTATTTTCTGTATGATTGATTTAGGTGTATATGCTACTTAATTTTGATATTGGATATATGGATCGTGTGAATTGTGTGCGGAATTGGATAAATGTGTAATACAATGAAGAAAGAAAAATGAGATGTAAATGTGTACACGTTGTCATGGTAACTCAAGTTTAACACGGTGTTAAACGGTAAATGTGTTGAATGGGTCCGCGCAGATGTTTTTCATGAAATTTAAAAATAAAAAATGTTTTGTACAGGATTCTACATAAACATTGTTTTAGAGTTTAGTGTGCATCAAATTGTGATTTACAGCAACATCTAGTGGGTAAAATACCAAATAGCAGGAAGAGGGTTAAAAAAAATTTGTTTACTTCCGTGTCATATTCTTTGAGATCCTATTGGCTGAACTGCACACTCTTATCCAATCACAAAACGCAAGAGGCGGGTCAAGCATGATTCCTAGCGAGGTTAGATGTATTTAATTTACTGTTCTGTTTTTTTTTTTTACTTTCATTTTAATGTACTTCAAATTAGAATGTATTGGTGTTATACCCATTTTAATTAAATGTTAAACTCATTTTTCAAAGATAATTTTACCTCTGTATCATATTCTTCGAGAGCTTCATTATTCACGAGGACTGGAAATGGGGCGGGTCTTCCTTCTGGCCAGATCAGGTTCTCGAGACACTATTGGCTGAGGCGCTCAGTCTCAGCCTATCAGAAAATGGAAGAAGCAGGTCAAGCGTGAGACGGAACAACTTCAAATGTACAGAACTTTCTGTTCCGAAAGGTTTTGTTTCAATAACTTCTATTTTAATCTATATTTTATTTTAAAATATTTCTATTTCGATCTCTTTTTATGATTCAACAGTTACTAAGTGGAGTTAAAATATGGATACGGTTGTTTTGGTGACTGGAGCCAACAGGTAAGAGTTTGGAGTTCTGTTGAGATAAGTTAATTTTATACTTTTTTAAACGTTGTAATTAGTAAAAAAAAAAAATTAAAGTTATGTAATTTGTGAAAAGAACAATACTGCTGCCCTAATTTTAATTACCGTACTACTTTTATTTTTCTTCCGCATCGTAAAACGACGGTGGCCTAAATGGGTCAAATACATTCTAGCGACCTATATGCTAGCTTCCTGATAAGTTACCGTTACATTTGATTTTAAGTTTAACTATGCAATAAAAAATAAATACCACAATTGTGATAAAAGTAAGTTATATACTTTTCACTCCCTTCTCAATGTTTCTTCATTCCCTCATATAAGGTTTTAGATGAAGTGTTTGAGGAGTATGTTAGGAGTGACAAGATTGGATGGATTGAGAAATTAAATTGTGGGAGACAGAACTGGAGTAGTAGTGGAACTGAGCAAAGGTGTGGATATGAGAGTACTCGGTTGGTATGGACACATGAACATGAGGATGGATGAGGAGCGAATGTTGAAGAGGATCTACAGAGCAGAAGTCAATGGAAGGAGACCAAGAGGAAGGCCGGGATTGACGTAGATGGATGGTGTTATGAGTGCTCTGCAGGAAAGAAGTCTACATATAGTGGAAGCTAGAGCTCTTGTTGGTGATAGGAATGAGTGGAGAGGTGTTGTGAAAGGATAGTGGGATGTTTGTACACGTTCTAAGGCACTGTGTCAAACAGGCGGCCCGCGGGCCAAATCAGGCCCGCTAAGGGATTGAATCCGGCCCGCAAGACAACACTGAGAGAAGCGCAAGAGAAAAACAAGCTGCAGGTTGAAATATGTCAACTTGATGTTGCCAAAGCCAGGTGCCACTCACAAAGACACTGTACTTGTATTTATTTCTCTCTCTTTCTATCTCTCTCTCTCTCTTTTCCACCCCTTTTCTCCCACTCTCTGTCTCTGTCACTTTCACTCTCTGTGTCTCTCTTTTTCGCTTCTTTTGTTGCATTTTGTCTCTTTCTCTCTCTGTGTCTTTTACCTCTTTTGCTCTAACTTCCTTTTTTCCTTTTCTCTCTTTTCTCTTTCTCTCTTCCTACCCTTCACACTTTCTTTTCTCTTTTCTCTCCTTCGGTCTTTCTATTTCTCTTTGGATTTCTTTCTCCCTCTCCCTTTCTTTCCCCCTCTCTTACAACTTCTCTTTTGTTTCTCACGCTCTCTCCCTCTCTCTCTTTTTCTTTCTTTGTCCCTCTCTCTCTCCTTTTCGCTTCCTCTTTCCCTTATTTCTATCTCTCTCTTTTTCTTTCTCTTTAATCTACTAGTCCGGCCCCCGACAGAATGTTTGTTCTATCGTTTGGCCCCCGACTTAAAATGAGTTTGGCACCCCTGTTCTAAGGGATGAGCAGGGGACCTGTATGATGCGGCAGGGGTAAACCAGTGAAAGCTGTCGGGCCCTGCTGTTGAACAGAAGAGTGTGTGTGTCACCCTGACCCGAGTGACATGGCCGCTTTCTTGTGTCCCGTTTCATCTGGAGGGACGAAAGCATAACCAACTTGGGTGCCGAGGTGCTTAACTTGTTTGGGTGTTTGGGCATTTGGGTAGGCCATGGTCCAAAAAAAATTGTGTGTTTTTTGCTACTTTTTTTTTTTTTTTTAAATGTCTTTGTTTTTGTTTGTGTTTGTCTTGCTGTCGGTCATCCATCTTGAGGGATATGACCAGGGTAGATAGATAGAAGGATAGGTTTTAGATCAGGGGATGTTGTCATAATAGTTTGTAGTTTGCAATAATCTGTGGTCTGTGCAGCCCTTTGAGACTTCTTGTTATCAAGGGCGTCACAAATATCAGGTTAATTGGCCCGTCTAAATTGTCCCTAGGTGTGAATGAGCGAGTGAGTTGTCCGTCTCCTGTAACTGGCAGGGTGTCCCCTGTCCACTGCCTCAAGACGGTTGAGATAGGCTCTAAAACTCCCGTGACCCTACTGAGGATAAGCGGTGCAGAAAATGGATGGATGGACTTCACATCACTGTTTATTTTGCACACAGTGGCATCGGATTAGCGCTATGCGAGCGTCTCCTCAGTTCCCGGGAGGCCCAACGACTCCAATTGTGCATGGCCTGTAGGAACATGCATCGGGCTCGGGCTGCTAGGTCCTCCCTGCTGGCGACCCATCCTGGGGCCCGGGTCACACTGCTACAGATGGACACCAGCAGCGTTAGCTCGGTGCTCAGTGCTGCACGGGAGCTTAAGCTCAGGTAGGGTTTTTAGTGCATTATAATTGCTTGTCGACATAATCGAGCAGTTTAGGAAATGGTACTTATCAGAAGTTGTTGTTGTGGACAGGGTTGGGTAGGGTTACTTTAACTGGATTACTTTCAATGACTTTTGGATGACTCCAATACCAAATATGCTAATAAAAGACAAAAGAAACTAAATATAAATAAAATGATGACTCACAACACGTGGTAAGCTTTCTCTCCTGGCTTTGATCTCCGGCAAAACGAACATTAAATGCGACAGAAACAAAATGAAAACAAATCCAAACAGCTTGGCAACATCATTTTTGCCGTTCCATGTATTCGATTACTCCCCAAGCCAGCACAAAATTGAGTAATTTTATTGATATTTAGTTTCTTTTGTCTTTTATTAGCATATTTGGTATTGGAGTAATCCAAAAGTCATTGAAAGTAATCAAGTTAAAGTAACCCTACCCAACCCTGGTTGTGGAATGGTTACTGTCAGAGGTGAGTAGAGTAGCCCAAAAATTTACTCAAGTAAAAGTACTGTTACTTAAGATTAATATGACTCAAGTAGAAGTAAAAGTAGTAATCCAAATAATTAAGAAAAAGTAAAAATAGTATTTGGTGAAAAACAATACTCAAGTACAGACCTTGCCCTAATTACGAAGGAGATACATTCCAGATGATAGTTCATAAGTTGAATTTGTTGGTAAGTTGCTTCAGTGCTGTATTTTGTATGTTTAAGGTTTATATAAATATGTTTAAGGTTTATATACGTAACCTGTATTGTTTTGTACTAAAAAATAAACATTTCATCAAATAATACGCTCTATAAAGATAAATACATTTGAGTTTAACTTACTTTTGGCAGATGGGCTTCAAGAGTTCGGCGAATTCCTCCTCCGTGGTAGAAAGTGGCCGGAAAAAGCGATCCGACTATTTTCTCAACCGCATCTTTCTTATTCCACTTTCATTTCTAAAGAAACGGCTCGCCTCTGCTAACACTTTACATCAACCTTATTGAATGGATGCACGAGGTATTAAACAATAATAACATCAAAGTTCTTAGCGCGCTTGAGATACAGTATATTTACACACGAACTAGGAAGAGCCTGTAGACTCTACAGGCTCTTCCTAGTTCGTGTGTAAACTGAGTGTAGAGCCATGCAACTGATCTTAAGCTCTCCCAACCCTTACGGGGTTTTGGGGTTTTTAAGGGTTATTGATCTATCTTCGTTATTCATTATCCATTATCCGTTATCGGTCAGTTCATAATACGCTACAAAGCCTAGGAGCCGGGACACTTAGGCCCAATCCCATTTCTCTCACTCGGCCCCGAGAACCCTCCAGTGAGGTCCCTCGATAGAGGAGTGCCCTCATCGAGTCGAGTGCAAAGTGGAAAAGGTTTGGACAAGACTTGCAAGGTTCCACCCCTGTCCAGGAGATGGCGGTAATATTAATTGGCTGTAGACCTTAGTGACGTATAGGCCTACGTCACATGTAAACAACTCGAGTCTCAACCTGAGGCGTGTTCAGTAGTGTGTCAGTTGGAGATTTCGTGCAACGTTAAAAATGCCCGCTACAGCTGTGTTATTACCGATTGCCTGAAAGCTCATCATCTTTTCCGTGTCTCCAATCAACGGAGGAGAAATGTGCTATACTGAAGACAGCTTCGGCGCTATGTAGTGCTGATTCACCTTTACAAGGTACGTACACTCAGTAAAAAAATGACCCGTTCGGTCAAATACAGTAAGAGTAAACATACAATGCACGTTCACATAATACCCTATGTTTGTGTAGACATAAATGGCAATCTACTTATTAGTATCTTAATGCCATTTTATGACACATAGTAGGGGTCTTGAATGTGTGACATGACGAAAAGTAAACAAACACAAGAACAGTCCACCTGACCCTTAAGCTGACATAATATCGTCACCAAACTTCCCTGTACGACCCAAAAACCTTAGTTCATAAGGAATTTAATTCAAAAGAGTTGTCATTGGATATAAAAAAGGTGCTTGATTGCTGTTGTTTGGTCATGATTGTTTTCTGTTGTTGGTGTCAAGGGATTTGTTCAGACCAAAAAAGACAATCGACTTTGGCTTGGACAGATCTATTGACACTAACAAAGATATCATATAATGAAATTGTGAATATGCTTGATTGCAAATAGGATTTTCGAGAAGGGTTGTTCAAACCCTCACATTGTGTTTGCTGTTAATAACATCATATTGGAATATAATATTGTGAATGTGCTTGATTGCTGTTGTGATTGTCATGATTGTTTTTTTTTGTTATTAGTGTCAATAAATTTGTTCAAACCAAAAAAATTTCAACATTTTTTCATGATGCTTACATCACAGTTAAAGCGGTCTTTTTCTTTTCTATGCCCACATTTATGTCTAAAATGTTTGTTTTCTATTGTGTTCCAGAGTGGCTGTCCCATAAGCATGGACAGGTTGGACAGGAATGTTCCCATCCTGTGCTTATGGTTGAATGTGGAGTCAGAACTCATTCAGGACTTAAGGTTGAGCAAGAAGGTTATGTGGGCCCTGCAGGAGCTGCAAAAGAGGGAACAGGGCCATGGCTGGAGGTCCTGATCTACGTGTACTGGCTGGCCCACGCTCTGTCCTACCGTGTGGTGTCACGGGTCTTCAGGGTTCCCAGGTCCACCGTACAAAGAATTGTCCACAGTTAATATGGAATAAATTGCCCAAAAGCCATATTTTAGGCTCTTTAAGTCAGACCCACATTTGCATTATGTGCTTTTCTGCATTACTATTCAATAAACATCTTCATTTTGAGTAACACCTTGGTGGTTTATTTCATAATGATGTGAGATACTGCGTGTGAACTATGTGACTGTTGGACAGAAAACAACTACAAATCACTCCAGCTTAAATAATAGTTTACTTTCAGAAAAACAAACTCACATTGGGCCAAAATACATAATAGTAAATAAATAATGTGTCACAAATTTTAACAAAAATATACCAATACTTCCATGAAGCTGGAAAACACAAACTGGAACTTCATTGAGTTCTTAATAAAAAAAAATATTTTCCTTTTATAAAACAAAGGGAAACATTGCAGAGATGTCACTGTTCTGGAAATTTGTCCACGAGCTTCCCAAAAAGGACGGGAACCGCTCAGTTTTGGCCACAGTTTCTTCGAGACTTTTCCTCACTCCGGCAGACTCCACTTTCAAAAAGTCAAGGAGTGTATCGTGCTTCCTTTTTTTTCTGGGTGATTTGGGGTTTGGCGCCGGATTAGAAGGTGCCAACGACGTGCCCGGTGGTGTGGATGGCGTGGTAGCTGTGATGGTGACCAGCTCTTCCACGGGACGTTCTACAATGGCCTTTAGGTTGGGTGGAAAAAACAAGAATTACTTAATGCTGATGTATTGTACAAAAACAACTGTGTATACGATGCTCAACTAGTTGATGTGAGACATGAAATTGACATGTTATTCTTATGGCTGTATGAGCCTTCTATTGGCCAGCATCACATATGCTTTAGAATTGTCTCCACATTTGGACAACATTTTGAGAAGGTAATTCGTTCACTTAATATGTGTTTACAGAGAAGACAGTGAACTATGTGATAGTAGTTTGTTTCAACTGTATTTCCACGTGAAATTCGGAGACATTACTCGTAATGCATGATGAAAACTAATGCATTCTGATCTCACATGAAAGAATCATATTGTAAATAAAACACGACACCCGAAATTGTGTGCAGTAAACAAGCGCTTATGTCCAGAACGGTATTCTGACTATGCTCCTTTAGCGACTGGCCATGTACATGAAAAGCACGACTCGTTTAAGATAAAAACAGGGATGGGCTGAACCGTGATTTTCTGCACAGTTATCCTACTTTACAGTTTGTAGCGTGAAGGTTTTTTTTTTGCCAGCTCCCTTGGTAGATTAGTGCACTTCGTAAAGTAGCGATTTTGCAATGTTCGTGTTTTAACGCGAAAATACGATTTTCTATTGCATTTACGTCTAACTAAGATATCTCAATACATTTTATTGCAAATACATGCGTGGTTGTGGAAAACTACTTACATTTGTGTGGTTCCTTTTCGGGCATCTTTGTTGATATTGAGAATTCGCAAAGCCTTCTGGGTAGTCACTTCGCTGCCAAGTGAGGTCGAGAGCCCCCTCGGTCTTGAAGTGGTTACGACTTGGTTTGAGGGCACTTCTGCCTCGGTCTTGAGAGTATCGGGACACACCCCATTTTCACGTGAACGCGCAAACCGAGTGACTAGGGCACATAGCGAGTGAAAGTGCGAAGAATGGGACGCAGCCTTTACTCTCAGCCAAAAGGCCAAGCTAAGGTCCTAGTCCTAAAGCCATGCTGCGATCATTGCGAATGCACCGTTCCCGGAGGTACTGCAATACCGGGCCGATGCGTGGAGTGGACAGAGCAAGCTCATATTCCATCTCCTTACGAGGGTTTTTAAGGGTTATTGATCTATCTTCGTTATTCATTATCCATTATCCGTTATCGGTCAGTTCATAATACGCTACAAAGCCTAGGAGCCGGGACACTTACTCTCAGCCAAAAGGCCAAGCTAAGGTCCTAGCCCTAAAGCCTTGCTGCGATCATTGCGAATGCACCGTTCCCGGAGGTACTGCAATACCGGGTCGATGCGTGGAGTGGACAGAACAAGCTCTTATTCCAACTCCTTACGCACATGACAACGTGATAGAGAAAAGACCAAGTAAGCTATTACTACATAAAACACATCATTACACATAACTGCTTGGAATCTTTCTAACAAGTGGTGTCGGCTGGTTGAATATTTTAGTGTGACAGCAGGTGAGTAATCATCAAGTATATTTTTCCAATCGAGCCGAAAACTGGCACATCATATTAGGCTGTGATCTGTCCGATAACTGTCAACCCGATAACTAACGTGTGGCCCTCCTTGGTTAGTAACAACTTTCGGCATGTATAGAGAATCGCCGCCAACCTCGTGACCAGTGTTCCCTCTAAGCTGCGCGCGTGCGCACTGCTCGCACATTCTCTGCGCACAAGAAAATCTAGCCAGAGCACAAAAATGAGGGCTCGAAATTACTGATTAAGAAGCGACTTAAGTCAAAGTTACAGTGCATGAAGGAAAAAATACACGGGCTCCCCCGACGTTGTGTCCTAAATGCAGTATTTTGAAGTCAATGTCGAACGAAGTTGAAAAGTAAAGTCAGTAGAGTTTGTCGAGAACCGGCTTCTTCGGCTCGGCTCACTAAAAGGAACCGGCTCTTTCGCGTCCGAAACGGCTCTTCAGGTTGTTTTTGTTTCTTTAATCCCAACATGACCAAATATTATGTAAAATGATGCACAAAATGACTTAAAGGAATGGGGGAGTAGAACAAAAAAGAAAAAAATACCAAAATAAAAAAGGAGTGCAAAGCTGAGAAATAAAGAAACAAAAAGAAAAGAAAAAAGAAGGAAAAATTTTGAAAAAAGCCAGAAAAAAAAGAAAGAAATGTAGAAAAAAAGTATATAGAGAACAAAAAGAAAAAGGTAACAGCTCGGAAAAAACAAACACAATGAGATGTTTTTAAAAGGAATTAAAGAAAAATTGGAAAAAAAACACGGAAAAAGGAAGAAAAAGTTTGTGTTGCATTCAAATAATTTCCAATGATATCAAGTGAATCTTGTTGGCAACATTGTACTTCCACTAAAAAAATGTGATGAAGTACAATTCTGTATCGTGCAACCGACTCAATAAGCCCCCAAAAATGTTAATATTATGCGACAAAATATGTCAGGAAATAAAAAGAAATGGATATCTTGTGAAAGAATTGTAAGAACAAACGACATTTGTAGGCCGTACAACCTTTGCAATCGTACATGAGTCAATTCATTCAAAAGTGAAAAATAATTTTGCAATGGCCAGAAACTCAGCTAAATGTAACGTGATCTCAAGTTTTGGACATGTTTGATCATTAATTATCTTGCCACACTTGGGATTATGGTTGCTCACTGTTGTTTCAAGTGTTGCTCACCGACTTTGTGTGAACGCTCAGACCCGTGAAAAATTAGAGGGAACATTGCTCGTGACCATTAGGCTCGCGAAAAAAGAATAACCCATGTGGTATTGTTAGCCACAGTGTTTAGAATAGTGAAAGAAAGTAGCACCTACAGTCTGGAATGTATTGATTCCACAGGGTAAATGATCAATGTCAGCCAATGTTAAAATGGATAATTGATAACAACGTAGTGAAAACTGTTTTCAACGGGATAAAATGTGCAACTCTGGGATAAACATGTAGTTAAAAAAATGCAGAAAGAGAAAAAGTCTTGTAGTTCCCCCGTAGGGGGGTATGTTTGGGAGTCAGAGAAAGACCGAGGCGATTGGATCCATTCCTTCCCTATCACATCTATAGTCTTAGCAGAACTGTAATACAGAATTTAACACTCCTCTGGTTACGACTAAGACCAATACACTAATCAAATATTTATAAAATATTTGTAGGAGGGGGGCCGATTGGGGTATACGGTGTGAGTAATATGCTTACAAGTGGAGGGCTGGGAATCCCCTCCTTACAATCAATCAACCAGAAGGAGGGTGGAAGAGGGGTGCCCTCAAACACAAGACTTTCTGTCCTGAATGTGCATGGTTTGTAGTATTATTGAGAGTAAGAAAGGTGAGATTGTAAGTTTGTTTCTGAGAAGAAGGTTAGATGTATTTGCATTGAATGAAACTAATTTGAATGTGAATGTGAATTTCCCTGCGGGGATGAATAAAGTATCTATCTATCTATCTAATTTGAGAGAGAATGGTGAGGTATGTTTTGGCGATATGGGAGGCAGAGTGTCAGGTGTAAGTACAGGGAGGGTTAGGGAAAGTGTAGCTTTGTTGGTGAGTGGGAGAGTGAAAGAGAGAGTACTGGAATGGAAGGAGGTGTCCTCAAAATCCACGTGGGTTAAAGTGAAGTGGGCTTAAAGTTGGGTGTCAGGTTGGGAAGAGCAAAAAGGAAAAATGTATGGTAAATGTGAGTGTGGTCTGGATTCTAGTCACCTCCCACTCGGGGGGATACGGCTTCCGAATACAGATGGCTAAAATATTGAACTTTGATTGTCTTCTGCAGGTTTAACCAGCTGGATTATGTCTATCTAAACGCAGGCATCATGCCAAACCCGCAGTTTGATGTCAAGGCTTTTTTCAAAGGCCTCTTTTCAAGGTACATTTAACACTATTTTATGACAGTGGACCTCAGGGATATGAAATAAAGAGTTCTTCCTATTTCGTGATCATCGCAAACTTTGTTTCCATGGTAATCATGATTTTCCTGCAAGTTTTGGGACCCGTAGTTAATACCGTATTTTCCGCACTATAAGGCGCACCGGGTTAGAGGGCGCACCCCGAAAAAATTGTTTTTGGTCCTATTTTTGACATACATAAGGCGCACCGGATTATAAGGCGCTACAATGGGAACGTGGACAAAACAGTCAGATAGTTCAGTCCAACTTATTACCCCCTTAACATTCCCAAAGCTTGCAAAGACGCAAATACGTGTCGAGAACACGTGCGGATGCGGTGTCCGTACGATGTCACTCAAATGCATCGTTCCATCATGCGGAAGGTTAAAGTCTTGGGATTCAAGAAATGCCAACCATTCCTTAGTTTCTATTTTCTTTTTCGCTCGCAACTTTACTGTGCATATGACAATAAACACTTGGAATTGAGTTGAATTTCAAAATAGACACTCCATTCCATCCATTATCTGCACCGCTTATCACAGAAACATCGAGTTCAGTCTGAAACAAGATACAGGGACAATATAAAACCCGGAGTAGATCACCGAAGTCGTTGTGTTTATAATAATGTGCAGCCAATGTCCTCTTATATCCGTGAGGGTAGTAAATCCAGGAGAATAAAATATTTACAAATACAGAATAGAAAAAAATGCTTTCTCTATGCCGTCAGTCACGTGCTATACACATTCATCTTTTTCGGCCAATTGCAGGCTTTGTTTTGCCGTTTAAGCCAATGCCAGCCTGTAAATGATAAAAAGGATCCGCCCCTTGACCTCTGAATAACTTTAGCCAATAGTAATCGATTCAACTGATGATTGACACATCTTTTTCGGCCAATTGCAAGCTTTGTTTTGCCCTTTAAGCCAATGCCAGCCTGTAAATGATAAAAAGGATCCGCCCTCTTTACCTCCGAATAACTTTAGCCAATAGTGACTGATTCAAATGATGATTGACACATTGGTTAGCCAATGAAACGCCGGTAAATAAATCCCAGCATACACCGCGTAGGCGCGTACTACTTGGCGTTCGTGGGAAAATCGAGTCGGCGGCTGCAAGTTAGTTGGAAAACTTTGCGATTTATTTTGATCCATAAATAAGGCGCACTGTATTATAAGGCGCATGGTCAGCTTTTGAAAAAAATAAAGGCTTTTAGGTGCGCCTTATAGTGCGGAAAATACGGTAAATACGAGACTCTATCGCCGACTTGCAAAGTCTTCACGAAGCACACGCGATTCTAAAGTGAATGAAGAGACAGAATGGCATTGTGGGAGGGAGTTCAGCCAATAGCATATCAGCTTCTCCGTGATGCCGTGCCGGTAACCAATATCAGAACAACATCTTATATGTTGTCGACCAATAAAATATTGAATTTTGGATGTTTTTGGGAACGCAAATTAATTTGCTGTTGATATTCTGCGGCAGGTAAAATAGCTTTACCGGGGACCGGAAGACATTGCATTCTACATTATAACGTGAGAACATTGTTAGATGGTCACACCGTATCCAAGGGGGTCTACTGTACTTTGTCCTGCGCAGCAGTCGGCAACCCGCGGCTCCGGAGCCTCATGCGGCTCTTTCATCCTTATAATGCGGCTCTGATTGGCTTGGGAAAATAAATTACTAAAAAAATTTTTTTTGTATTTAATTGAAGTGTGTTTTATTTGTGTTAGTTTTTATATTATTTTAGCGCTGCACATGCTGGAGGAGGTGTTGGCGTTTGAGCGCAAACTGACAGTTTTAGCCAGAGATTTACAGAGAGGTACACTGTCTCACTTCGATATAAGGATGACGGCTGAAGGATTTTTCCCTTTTGTTTGCTGCATGCACAATTTAAATTCAGCTTTTTAATTTATTCGAAAGAGACATTCAGACATTATTATTTTTTCAAGAATTCAAAATGTGTTCATTACATCGGTAAAATTTCATTTTCTCCGTAGCACTTCATAAGACATAACCACACTATAGTTGTTTATACAAAGTGTAAAGGTAAGAAAAAGCAATATATACAGTGTTATCTTCATTTTAGATGAGATAAATGGATATAAGGATGACGCCTCATGGCATTTTTCTGCTTTCGTTTGCTACATGTGTTGTGGAAAATAGACTTGCATTTGTAGAATAGAGTTGCATACATTTAGAAAGAAATGTAGAAAGACTTGCTTACAGTGTGACAAAATGTTGACATCATTTCAGGAAAGTCCTTGGGACCTTCAAGGACTCTATGAGCAAACTGAGGCGAACAACATGTCCTAATAAGGGTACGACAGCATCTTCCTTGTTGTTACTGAGGACTAGGGCCGCCTTTTGGGTTGTACTCAAACTGAAGCTATAAAAGCATTGTTATGTCTGGAGTTCTCTGAGTTTCTTTGGGATGACGAAATAAAGAGCTCCCCCTCATGGCAGGCTTTGGTGTACTTTATTAAATCACGTAAGAAGACTTAAAAGATTATCGAACCTGCATTTTCTCAATTTAAATTCATCTTTTTAATTTATTTGAAAGAGACATTCATTGTTATTATTTTTCAAGAATTCAAAATGTGTTCATTAAATGAATAAAATGTCATTTTCTCTGTAGCACGTGGATTTCATAAGAAACATGCTGCGGTAAAGTAGTAGAAGTTTTTTTTTTTTTCATTTTAGATGTGCGGCTCCCAGTGTTTTCGTTTCCGTGGAAACCGGGTTCAAATGGCTCTTTCGGTGTCAAAGGTTGCCGACCGCTGGTCTAGCGAAATCTGGTTAATATATCACCCTATATTCTCTTTGCTGTATCTGTCCTGTATTTTTCAGCCAGGTCATTACCATGTTTGCCACCGGCCAAGGAATTTTGACACAAAAGGATGGGGTTACCGACGATGGCTTGCAGGAAGTATTTGCAACCAACCTCTTCGGCCACTTTCTACTCGTGAGTCAGTCCTCCACTGCGAGACTTCCATCCATTCGGTTTCTGTGCAGAGAGGAATTCTAGAGGTGACTTGAGGGGAATGGAAGCTGCACTGTCATTTGAGACACAGTGCTCATTAAAAATGAATAGCTTTTGTGTTGCGGAGGTCACAGGACCTATTGTAATAGAGCAGGGGGTGTCAAACAGGCGGCCCGCGGGCCAGATCAGGCCCGATAGGGGATTGAATCCGGCCAGCGAGACAACGTTCAGAGAAGCACAAGAGAAAAATGAGCTGTAGGTCCACTCGATGTCGCCAAAGCTAGGTGCCTCTCACAAACACTATACTTGTATTTCTCTCTCTCCTTCCCTTTTTTCCGATCTCTTTTCATCCCTTTTTCTTTCTCTCTTCCTCTCTCTCTCCCTGTCTGTCTTTTTACCTTCTTTTGCTCTCTCTTTTGTGCTTTTCTCTCTTATACTCTCTCTCTTACCTTCACTTCATCTCTTTCTCGCCTTCTCTCTTTCTCTCTTGCTCTTTTCTCTTCTCTCTTTCTGTCTTTCGATTTCTCTTTGGATTTTATTATTTCTCTTTCTTTCCCCCTCTCTCACTACTTCTCTTTATCTCTTGTTTCTCATGCTATTTCTCTCACTCTCTCACTCTCTTTCTCCCTTTCTCTTTCTTTGTCCAACCCTCTCTACTTTTGTCCCCCTGTCTTTGTCTTATTTCTTTCTCTCTTTTTCTTCTTTCTCTCTAATCTACTAGTCCGGCCCCCGAGAGAATGTTTGTTCTATCGTGTGGCCCCCGAGTTGAAATTAGTTTGACACCCCTGTAATAGAGGATCTACAATCGTTTTCATTTTAAAATCCAAGCAGATGACTGAATCTACTTTAACCCTACTTGTTACAACCTGGTAATAATATATTAGTAGCGTGAGTTGCGTCAGTCTGTCTGCCAACCTCAGCTTACGCTAGGCAAGCTTTTTGACCCTGACTCTCTCCTGTTCTGGCTCCCATCTGTTTCCCAGCTCCGACCCATTTTCTGATCTCGACCACGATTTTTGCTCCCCTGTCCCGGCTACTGACCTGTTTTTTCCGCTCTCGACACCGCCATCGGTCGCCACGAATTCTACTTCCGCGTCTAAGCAATCTGCTCGCCGCAACCAGCAATCTCCGGATCGTGTGTACAATCCTTTCCCTTCTTCCCAATAAAACTAAGAGAAACGCACGCAAGTGGGTCCTGTCTCCGGACTAGTCTTAACAAAAATAACATTTACAGTGTTTATTTAATGTCCTTCAAAGTCTGAGGCATCATCAAATACACAAAAGAATTGTTTCCCTCGTCGTGGTTCCTGTTTACTCCGTTTTCTAATATTTGTCTCTGGTACAGTGTACCGTATTTTCCGCACTATAAGGCGCACATAAAATCTGATTTTTTTTTAAAGACTGTGCGCCTTATAGTCCGGTGCGCCTTATATATGGATCAATATTGAATTGCAAGGTCTCGCAACTAAGAGAAGCAGCCACCCACTCCATTTTTCGCGTAGAAGAAGTGCGCTGTGCATACTGGGAAATATTAAACAACGATTCTTTTTTATTTGTGCGTTTGTATAAAGACCCTGAAATGGCTCCTATTAACGCAGAGTTTAAACTCAAGGCGATCAGTCACGCAGTAGAACACGGGAATAGAGCAGCAGCGAGAGAGTTCAACATTAATGAATCGAACACGAGAGTGGCTCGAGCCGGCAGAATTAGGAGTCCCCCTAAGAACTCGCTAACTGAACAATGGTTCCATGGGTGAATTATGTAAAACCCACTACAACGTTTTACATTTTACAGTTATTATGTTATTGCTTTACTGTTATTGTTTTGCACTTGTTGTTTTTGCACATTACGAGTGTCACTATATTGCGATTGCACTAACGTTTCATTTACCATAACAGTATCAGACGTTTTTTTGCGTGTTGACAAAATGGAGGAAAAGTAAAATGTTATGCCTTGCTGTTGTTCAAAGATGTTAAAGATGTGTCACGAAAATTCTTTACCTCAGAGAAAATAATAAAACGGCTGTTTTTTCATTTTGGGAGTGAATGGAGTTGTGGAAAGCTTGTTTGTTATCTATTAACAAAGTTTGACTGACCTATCTGACTGTTTTGTTGACATTCCCTTTAGTGCGGCACCCTCTAACGGTTGCATAACGTAACTACATCCTCTACTGTAGCCAAGTCAAGTTAAGTCACATTTATTTATGATGCCCTTAATCACAAAAATGTCTCGAAGGACTGCAAAGGGTTACAAAGTTGCACAATTACCTGATCTTAAACCAGCATGCACTTATAGCGCCTTATAATGGGGTGCGCCTTATGTATGGAAAAAGTTTTAAAATATATCATTCATTGAAGGTGCGCCTTATAACACGATACGCCTTATAGTGCGGAAAATACGGTATTGGGTCGATTTCAGCGTGATCGGTAACTGTGAGCTTGAAAGAGGCGTCATATGCAGAACAAGTTGCCATCAAACGGGTACTTTTTGTCATGGTTCACCGCCTGCAGTCCCTCGTCTTCCCCAAAAGATGGCAGTATTACCACATTTTCCAGTCTCTCTCCAATCCCTTGTCTAGGTACTCCCAATCACCTAATTAGCTGCCTTTTACTATAAATACTCCGGTCTCCCACTTTTCATGCCTGATTTTGTTCTGTCACGTAATGTCCTGCATTTGGGTCCGTCTAACATCACGTGACACCAATATACCATTAAAAATATGAATAAGTCTGAAGTGAAACGTTATGACTCTAGTTTAGATATTAGTAATGGCGCAATGCTTAACTCACGTTTCAATGCGGGCGAAAGAAATGAAGAGGCTCTTGCCTCTGTGTACGAGGCATCGAGAATTACCGTATTTATTATAAAACGTAAGTGATTCGTGTGTTGTTACTAAGAATAGTCTTGTGGGTCGAGAGATGTGCTCGTTTTTCGATTGTGGTCAGCGATATTCCCGACTGATTGGTCATTGCGCAAGTACAGTGATCTACTCCCCTGGGACGTCGTTTTTAATGCACGCTCAAACTTTGACTTATTTTTTTAGTCAAGTCAAGTCATGCTTATTTGTGCAGTCCTCTTTCACAAGAAGGGCTGCATGTCACAATCACCCGGATCTGGAACACCTGTGCTCAGGATTTGGCGCCAACAGCCAGGACAGCTGATTGGCGCACACTGTCAATTTAAATCCTCAGCTTCCGGAAACAAGCTGTCTGATAGTACTATGCTACCTGTTGCCATCTTCTCAGAAAGCCCGTACCTCCGACTCTGTTTCCGAATTTGCCTACGACCTGCCCTCCCCGTCTGATTCCTGATCACATTTCCGAACACGACAACGCCCTTCTTCTCCAGTCCGACCAACAACACGACCATTCCCGCCAAGCCTTCGCCCGCCCGTCAAGCTTCGTCAATCCGTCAAACAACGGATCGAAGAATCACGCCTTGTCATTCCTTCCTTCCAATAAAAACCAAGAAACGAGTGCAAGTGATCTCAGTTTTCCTTCCGTCTCGTCTGACACTGCACAGATCACAGACTCTTGCAAACTACAGTGGCGTTCCGCAGGGCTCTGTACTAGGCCCCCCTTTTTTATTATTTACATGCTTCCATTAGGTGATATTATTTGCAAGTATTATATCAGTTTCCATTGCTACACAGATGGCACTCAACTATATCTTCAGATGGAAGAATCTGCCCCACTAAACTGTGGAAATTTGGAGGCCTGCCTCACTGAGTGTTAGGTTTAAGTCCCCATCATTTTTGATAAAACACTCTGAAATAAAAGAAGACATAGAGAATCGGTCATTGAGAATTGGTTATTTTATTAATCATTATAATGAGAGCGGCGGAGACCGAGCTGTTACAAATCTCCTCACTCTGAAGAAATCTCCAATCCCTCCCTTCTAATTATTAAGCTTCTTGGTGAAAAACAACTTGAGTTATGGCATGCACAGGTCAGGGTGCACCCACTGGAATGTGAGTCGGACTGAACAAAAAACAACTCATGGCCTTGAAGAACAGCTTACGGCTGAAAACTATACAAAAAGGGCTGAGAACACACGGAGATTATAATTCACGCCTCCATTACTGCAGTAAGAAAACATGCATCCTACACAAACAAATACGACAAATGTATTTTCAGATCAGGGAACTGGAGCCTCTCCTTTGCCAAGACGGCCGGACTTCACAGCTCATCTGGACATCCTCCAGCAACGCCCGCCGCTCGGCTTTTAGCTTGGAAGACGTGCAGCATCGTGAAGGTCGGGAACCTTACAGCTCGTCCAAGTACGCGTCCGACCTGCTCAGCCTTGCGATCAATCGGCGCTACAACCAGCAGGTCGGTTGCCTGAACAGATCTAGAAGCAAGCGGAAGAATCAGAAATATTGAGATGAATAAGTGTTGTCGGCTGCACACAGCCATGTTTACGATAATGACACAAAAATACTCTCCTATTCTGCTTTCCAGGGCTTGTACTCATCTACCATTTGTCCCGGATTTGTGATGACCAATCTGACTTATGGCATTCTGCCTTCCTTCCCAGCATTCCTCTGGACCTTGCTTATGCCTCTCCTGTGGCTGGTAAGCAGGGTTGGGTAGGGTTACTTTAACTTGATTACTTTCAATTACTTTTGGATTACTCCAATACCAAATATGCTAATAAAAGACAAAAGAAACTAAATATGAATAAAATGACTCAATTTTGTGGAGGCTTGGGGAGTAACAGAATACATGGAATGGCAAAAATGATGTTGGCAAGCTGTTTGGATTTATTTTCATTTGGTTTCTGTGGCATTTTATGTTCGTTTTGCCGGAGATCAAAGAGATCAAAGCCAGGAGAGAAAGCTTACCACGTGTTGTGAGTCATCATTTCATGGCATGTCAACACGCCAAAGTGCACCGTCACATCAAGGCCCCATTGGTACCATTCGCCATCCCCGAACGGAAGTTTGACTACGTTAACATTGACCTGGTGGGCCCACTGCCCCCTTCACACGGCTTCACTTACCTCCTGACAATGGTGGACAGGACGACCCGTTGGCCTGAAGCAGTTCCGCTGACTTCCACCTCAGCTGTTCGGGGATGGCGAATGGTACCAATGGGGCCTTGATGTGACGGTGCACTTTGGCGCGTTGACATGCCACACATATCATACAAGATGGCGGCGCCCCTGTTCGGCTGCGGCTGCATCGACTCGCAACAGTTTTTTACATGTCGGCCATAAGACCCAGTCTTCGACTCAGTTTTGACGGCGCACAAAGTCGGCTCGAACTGCAGATTAAGATACGATCGCAGTTTTTTTTGCTGGATATGCGATCATCCAGACATCTAGCGCTCGGTGCTACGACCACTCGGGAGTGTTTATTAGCCACGGACTGCTATGTCAACAAGACCCAGCGGCCTACAAAGCAGCGAAGCAGAGTGGCAGGACAGCGGCGTGACCGTCGGACGAGGAAGCGAGGTTGTCGGGCCGGGCTAACAGCTAGGCTAAAGGCTAAACCCTGCGAAACGCCTCTCCCATCCATTTTCCTCTCCAACGTTCGCTCTCTGGACAATAAACTGGACCATCTACAACTGGAACTAACATCGAACCGCGAGATGACGAACTGCTGCGCTAAAATTCTGACGAAGACATGGTTAATCTTATCTATCCCGGCTGACGTTCAAAGAAACTGTGCGGGTCAGATGTATCGACATTTCGTTCTGTATACACGTGTACACGAATGACAATAAAGTAAATCTGAATCTGAATCTTAATCTGAATAATTTTATTCATATTTAGTTTCTTTTGTCTTTTATTAGCATATTTGGTATTGGAGTCATCCAAAAGTCATTGAAAGTAATCAAGTTAAAGTAACCCTACCCAACCCTGCTGGTAAGAGGTTTGCAACAGATCCCCTGACTACACCTTACACAAGGGGGGCAAACTTTTTTGGGGGGGGCTCTCCTCACTTTCAGGTCCCAAACGGCTCTTCGGGTTGTTTTCGTTGCTTTAATCCCTAGATTTCCAACTATTATATAACATTATGCACTGAATGACTTTAAAAATGAAAAAAAATGAGAAAAAGAGACAAAAATGGAAATAAGAAAAGGAAACAATAAAATAAGAAAAGGAAAATAGAGATAAAAGAAGAAGAAGAAACACTGAAAAACACTGCAAACTTAATTAAAATATTTATAAATCTACAAAAAAAGATGCAAACAATTTTAATCGGTGTATGTTCAACAAATTGAACAACAAAGACTCCTCAGAAAATGCATAACGACCAACCATAAGCGAAAGGGAGGGAAGCAGTTATCGATTGGTGGGATCCGGCTCCCTACTTTCATTTCCAAGAGTTGGCTCCTAGAGACTTTTCGTTTGTGAACGACATGAATCGGAGGCTGTCAAAACGGAGCCATCGTTCGTCTTTTCTTTTGCCGCATTAGTAAATACAGACGCTGCCCTACTTACAAACGATCCGGAGAATCGTTCGTAAGTTGGATTTGTTCGTAAGTTGCTTCAGTAAGGTTTATAGAAGTATGTTTAAGGCTTGTATAAGTAACCTCTATTGTTTTGTACTGGAAAATGAACATTTCATGAAATAATATGCTCTATAAAGATAAATAAAGTGAATTTTAACTTACTTTTGGGAGATGAGCTTCAAGAGTTAGGCAACTTCCTCCTCCTTGGTAAGAAGTGGCCAAAAAAAAACGTTCCGACCATTTTTTCAACCGCATCAAGCTTTCTTATTCCACTTGTATTTTAAATGAAACGGCTCGCCTCTTCTTAACACTAACCATACTAAATGGATGAACAAGATATTAAACAATAGAAATGTCAAAGTTCTTAGCACGTAGTATACGTAATATGTTTTCACACGAACTAGGAAGAGGAAGCGGATTTCTTCTTCGGGGTGAATGCTGGGTGACCTCTCACAGCGCAACATGGCAGTAGAGTCGGAATAGAGTACTACAGTACTGTCCTGTACTTGGAAAAAGGTGCACAATACAAAATCTAACTTACAGCAATGTCCGGATATTTTTCGACATTCCCGAAAAAAATCTTCTTATCTACCGTTTTTCGTAAGTCGAATGGACGTGAGTAGGGGAGCAACCGTACTGTATTCGTAATCGCTATCTGACTAAATGTTGCCATGAAACCGCCTTTGGCGCCATTAGCGTTCTACAGCCAAAGTGATTCAACGCTTTTGACCGTCAGTAATGATAACGGCGGAAAAAGTAATGAGTTAGATTACCCAGTTACTGAAAAAACAACCCCCATCACTGTTTATTCTACATAACACAAGCTTCAACTAGAGGGCGCTGACATAATTCTCCACCATATCACTGCTACGGGTACCCAACACCTTTCAAAAGGCTATGCAAAAAAAGAAAAGTCAATTTGAGTCTCTGTTGTTTGTATTCTTTGTTGTGCTTTGTAGCACTCGTTTTTGGTTGCACTACACCAGGGGTCTCTAACCTTTTTAAAGCAGACACCTTCAATTTGTTACTACTTATTTGTTACGGCGCCCAGTTTGATAGGAATTTCTAAAATAGCAACTTAGCTAGATGGCTTGCTAAATAGCTAAAAAGTAGCTTAAGAGATAGTTACAATAGTAAACTGGTAAAAAAAACTAAAAGGGAGTAGATAGCTAGCGAAAAGAGTAAAAACCCAACTAAATAGCCAGAAACAAAGCTAAGACACTAGATAGCTAGTTAGAAAGGAGGCCAAAATTTAGCTTCATAACTAGCTAAATGTTAGCTAGATGGCATGCATAAAATGTAAAGACGAAGCTAGATAGCCTGCTAAATAGCTAAAAAGTAGCTTGAGAGATAGTTACAATAGTAAACTGGTAAAAAAACTAAAAGGGAGTAGATAGCTAGCGAAAAGAGTAAAAGCCCAACTAAATAGCCAGATACAAAGCTAAGAAACTAGATAGCTAGCTAGAAAGGAGGCCAAAATTTAGCTTCATAACTAGCTAAATGTTAGCTAGATAGCATGCACAAAATGTAAAAAAGAAGCTAGATAGCTTGCTAAATAGCTAGCCACAGAGCTAAAACAGTACCCACTTAGCTAGCTAAAAAAACCTGCACATTCTTTGCTTATCTTGATGAATAAATTTGTTAAATACGTGATTAGATTCTCATTATTCTCTTAATTAATTGCTTAAAAATAATTATCGATACTTGAATAGATTTTTTTTTTATCCATGCACTGTAATTTATTTACAATAACAATTCATCATGTTATTACTATGTTATTACTATGTTATTACCATGTTAGTTATTAAGATATATGGTTAAAAAGACTCAGTCAACTGATAAAAAAATAATTTCACTAGAAAATCACAATGAGCTGTTTTCAGAACCGGTCCGCGGGCACCTCAATTGTCTTTAGGGTGCACGACGATGGAGACCCCTGCACAACACAATACAGCGACATCTAGTGGTCAAATAATACCCATGTTTATTACATGTGTCACCGCGGTGTACCTGTCCCACCAAAGATCCACATTCACGCTGGACTGGATGATGAGGTTTTTATTATTACATTTTCTGCAAATGGATGAGTCACAACATTAGCTTTTCTGCTGGCTTTGATCTCTCTGGTAAGACTGCCAACAAAGCATATCAAAGAGCTTTCTTTTCACTTTACATAAAATACATTTTAGAATATCACAATACATTTTTACATCTTTACATTTTAACAAGATACTTTTAACAAGAGATCGTATAGTGGATTTTTAACGTTTACAATGGATTCAACATATTTTTCTTTCGTCTGAATTTTAACCAACATCATCCTTTTTTAATGTATTTGAGAAAATAGAAATAAAAACAATAATGAGTATAAAACGGGTACAAGTTACCTGCAAATGGATGAGTCACAACATTAGCTTTTCTGCTGGCTTTGATCTCTACAAGGGGAATTCATATTTTAGTAAAACAGAAACAAAACGAAAATAAACCTAAACAGCTTGACAATATCAATCACATTACTGTGCATGTTGAGAGATTTGTCAGCTGGGGTTATAATGTTTAAAATGAACTTCTTTTATGGAGCACCAAAAGATGTGTCTTACCATTGCAGTTCTCTCTGGTAAGACTGCCAACAAATCCCGCCTCCCGGTCACATGTCAGAAGCCAAAACCAAACCCCACCCCATACCAGCAGATGGCACTGTTGGACTCATCATTGAAGGACATTTACCAAAAACTATGCACATATTTCTGCAGGAATTTCAATAAAACAAAAGTTATTATTACACCCGTTACACATGTTTATCCTGATGATTGTTATAATCAATGGCAATGAAAACAATTCTATCCCTCTTGTTTTCAGATCCGAGTGTTGGCCAATAATTTCACCCTGACACCCTACAACGGAGCTGAAGCTTTAGTAAGCAGACGTGAGACTTCACGTTGAAAAAGCAGGAAAATCCTGGATGTGCTTCTTCTTCTTCTTTTGTAGATTTGGCTTTTTCATCAAAAACCTGAAATTTTGGACCCACGAACCAAATATCACAGTTTGAAATCGAGCTTTGGCCGTAGCTACACGCAACCGCGGAAGGTATGGTCGGTGAATCCTACCGTTTGGATGAATTGAATTGAATTATCTTTATTGTCATTGATAACAACGTAGTGCGACATGGGATGCAACAAGATTCGAGGAATATTAGAGAGAATATCTGTGTATTATTTGTTATTGCAACATCCGTTGCAGCCTGGTCATCTTGGAAGGGGGTTTAAATCATGTGAGGTCCCTTCTCAAGGTTTCTTCATTTTCCTCATGTTGAGGTCTTTGAGTTTTTCCTTGCCCTCATGTCGGTTTTAGATCAAGGGATGGTGTTATAATAGTCTGTGGTTTGCAATAGTCTGTGCAGCCCTTTGAGACTTCTTGTGATTAAGGGGTCCCCAAAAACATGACTTGATTTGACATGTTTCTGAGTTTTTCCTTGCCCTCATGTGGGTTTTAGATCAGGGGATGGTGTCATAATGGTCTTTAGTTTGCAATAGTCTGTGGTCTGTGCAGCCCTTTGAGACTTCTTGTGATTAAGGGGTCCCCAAAAACATGACTTGATTTGACATGTTTTTGAGTTTTTCCTTGCCCACATGTTTGTTTTAGATCATGAGATGGTGTCATAATAGTCTGTAGTTTGCATTAGTTTGTGCAGCTCTTTGAGACTTCTTGTGATTAAGGGCGTCACAAATAAACAGGACTTGACATGTTTTTTAGTTTTTCCTTGCCCTCATGTAGGTTGCAGATCAGGGGATGGTGTCATTATAGTCTGTAGTTTGCAATGGTCTGTGGTCTGTGCAGCCCTTTGAGACTTCTTGTGATTAAGGCCATCACAAATAAACATGACTTGACATGTTTCTGAGTTTTTCCTTGCCCTCGTGTATGTTTTAGATCAGGGGTTGGTGTCATAATAGTCTGTTGCTTGCAATAGTCTGTGGTCTGTGCAGCCCTTTGAGATTCTTTGTGAGTAAGGGCTACACAAATAAACATGACATGAATTGACATGTTTTTGAGTTTTTCCTTGCCCTCATGTTGGTTTTAGATCAGGGGATGGTGTCATAATAGTTTGTAGTTTCCAATAGTCTGTGCAGCTCTTTGAGACTTCTTGTGATTAAGAACGGCAGTGGCTCAGGAGGTAGAGCACTCGTCTTGGGATCAAGAGATCGCAGTTCGAATCCCGGCTCCTCCGTGTTACATGTTGAAGTGTCCTTGGGTAAGACACTGAACCCCTAATACCCCCAATATGCCGGTTAGCGCCTTACATGGCTGCACGGCCGCTATTGGGAAATGTGAAGCACACTGTAAAGCGCTTTGGGAAGTCTTGACTCGAAAAGCACTATATAAATGCAGATCATTTCATTTCATCATTTCATGTCACAAATAAACAGGACTTGACTTGACATATTTTTTAGTTTTTCCTTGCCCTCATGTAGGTTGCAGATCAGGGGATGGTGTCATAATAGTCTGTAGTTTGCAATAGTCTGTGCTCTGTGCAGCCCTTTGAGACTTCCTGTCATTAAAGGCGTAGCAAATAAACATGACATGTTTTTGAGTTTTTCCTTGTCCTCATGTAGGTTTTAGATCAGGGTATGGTTTAGTAATAGTCCGCAGTTTGCAATAGTCTGTGCAGCCAATTGAGACTCCTTGTGATGAGGTGCCATACAAAAAAACATGACTTGACTTGACATATTTTGAGTTTTTCCTTGCCCTCGTGTAGGTTTTAGATCAGGGGATAGTGTCATAATAATCTTTACTTTGCAATTGTCTGTGCAGCCCTTTGAGACTAAGGGCCAAAAAAATAAACAGGACTTGGATTCCGGTGTTGAAAATATTAAGCGCCTTGTATTTTTCGGGCAGATGGACATCGACTTGGACACCTCAGAGGCGCTCTATGATGAGCTGCTGAAGCTGGAACTCAAAGTCAGGAGGAAACATCATGTCTTAAAAATGTAGATACACGAGGAGTACACACAATACCAAAATGATGAATAAGCATCTACAAATAAATGATAATACAAAAATAAATCACAAATACATTTCATTCAAATGAAAAGTAAATAAATACTTGAAAATTTAAATGCAAATGGATAGAAATGAAACAATCACATATAAAAGTGAAATAAAATACAAAAATAGTTTCAATGAAGGCAGCACGGCGGCGCAGTGGTTAGCGCGTGTGCGGCACAGTTCTGAGGTCGTGGGGACCTCCTGCGTGGGTTCAAATCCAGCTAACGGCCTTACTGTGCGGAGTTTGTATGTTCTCCCCGTGCTTGCGTGGGTTTCCTCCGTGCAGTCCGGTTTCCTCCCACATTCCAAAGACATGCATTTCAGGTGAATTGGCCGGTCCAAGTTGTCCCTAGGTGTGACTGAGTTGTCTGTCCACGTGTGCCCTGCGATTGGCTGGCAACCAGTTCAGGGTGTCCCCTGCCCACTGCCCGGAGACAGCTGGGATGGGCTCCAGCACCCCCGCGACCCTAATAAGGATAAGCGGTACAGCTAATGAGATGAGTTTCAATGAAATATCAATTAGTGAATAATAACTGTCACGTCCATTCTGCTTTTTATTTGATTACGATTACGTCTTTTTTTTGTATTTATTTCCACATTTATAACGTAAATGGTCTGCATTTCTATAGCGCTTTTCAAGTCAATGAAGACCTCCCAAAGCCCTTTACAATGTGCTTCACACTTTCTCTTTTACACACACACTCACACACCGATAGTAGCGTCTGCCATGCAAGGAAATTACCTGCTTATCAAAGGCATCAGGGATTCAGTGTCTTGCCCAAGGACACTTCGACATACAGTAGAACACGGAGGAGCCGAGAATCGAACCTGTCACCTCTTGATCCCAAGACAAGCGCGGTACCTCCTGAGCTACTCTTGTTTCTTTTGGTTGTTTTTTTATCTTAAATGTAGTTATACATTGTTGCTTTTATTTCCATTCATTAGCATTTCATTTTGCAATCAATATTTTATTTACATCTCTTATATTTATTGATCCATTTATTTCTTTTTAGTTTTGGCATTTCTAATCTTCCATAGATAAAACCACAACACGTAAATTCTCATCTCATTAGCTGCACCGCTTATCCTCAGTAGGGTCCCGGGGGTGCTGGAGCCCATCCCAGCTATCTTCGGGCAGTGGGCAGGGGACACCTTGAACTGGTTGCCAGCCAGTTGCAGGGCACACTGGGACAGACAACTCACTCGTTCAGTCACACTTTGGGACAATTTGGACCGGCCGATTAACCGGACATGCATGTTTTTGGAACATGGGAGGAAACCCACGCAAGCATGGGGAGAACATGCAAACTCCACACAGGAGGTTCGAACTCATGACCTCAGAACTGTGCCGCACACGTGCTAACCACTGCACCGCTGTGCTGCAAGTAGTAACATTTATTTATTTGTTGTCTTTTAGTGTAAGAAAGCGCAGTAGGGAGTGGCCAGGCAACTGCACACTAGACTCATAGGTTGAGCCAGGTCTCCATGATTATTATAATATAAGAGTCACAAATGTAGTAATTTTCCACGTGTTGTAGCTCCAGGTCATCGGTTTCATGGATCTGGTGTTGGTGAGATAAAGGCTCAGCAGAGATAGCCACAGTAGGCCGGACCTGCAGCCTCGCTATTGCTTTCTCTCTTGACACCGCCTCAGTCTCTTCCCAGAACCGATAACAATCCATGGAGCACCCAGGGGTGATCAGCATTTCTTTGCGCTCTTTTGACTTTCCTCATAGTGCAAATTAAATGATGAATTTATTTTCATTGTAACAATCTGCTAAAGCTACCAGATGTTGAGTTGCTTCGGAGTTTGTTTTGGTGGCCGCGTTAACACTATGCCTGTCCTGCTGTTTAACTGACAGCATACACCAGCCTATCATTCAGGCAATGGCCTCAACTATTACCCTTATAAGGTCACCAAAAAACTGGAACAAAAGTGCCGTTAGCTTGCTATCTATACAGAAACATTTCGTGCTAAGCTAACACAGGCTAATACCGAGTCACACAAAAGTAACTAAATGCGTACAAAACCCTACATTAAACAAAACAAAAACAGTATATCCAGTCATCACAATCTTTTCATACTCACAGACCATAATTGTCCAACGCAACAATAATTTTGAGGAATTTTCACAGAGCCTAACACCGTACTTCTTTATTGCTTAAGTCTCGGTTTCTGCCGTTGTTTCTTCACTTTCGTTTTCCAATACCCCTCTATATTTTTTTACCACAAGGCAGAACACCCCGTGATAGCGCTTGCTGTGTGCTGTCTGCTGCAGGACACATTAAAGACAATTCAATTCAAAATCTGCAAAGTATTGAAACCTTGATACAGCGAGGGGTTACTGTACATTGTTTTAGATAGATAGATAGGGAAATTCACACTTCCAGCTGTATCCTTTTGTTGAAAAATAAAATAATAAAATGAAAGATATAGAATACAAAAATATCCAATGTTGATATTGAGCACGGTTGTCAAACAGGCGGCCCGCGGGCCAGATCAGGCCCGCTAAGGGATTAAATCCGGCCCGCGAGACAACACTCAGAGAAGCGCAAGAGAAAAACAAGCGGCAGGTTGAAATATGTCAACTTGATGTTGCCAAAGCCAGGTGCCTCGAACAAAGACACTGTACTTGTATTTCTTTCTCTCTCTCTCTCTTTCTTTCTTTTCCACCCCTTTTCTCCCACTCTGTCTCTGTCTCTTTCACTCTCTGTGTCTCTCTTTTTCTCTTCCTTTGTTGCTCTTTGTCTCTTTTTCTCTGTGTCTTTTAACCTATTTTGCTCTAACTTCCTTTTTTCCTTTTCTCTCTTTCTCTCTTCATACCCTTTGCGCTTTCTTTTCTCCTTTCTCTCCGTCTTCTATTTCTCTTTGGATTTCTTTCTTCCTCTCCCTTTCTTTTCCCCCTCTCTCACGACTTTTTATCTTTTGTTTCTCACGCTCTCTCCCTCTCTCTCTTTTTCTTTCTTTTTCCCTCCCTCTCTCCTTTTCCCACCCTCTTTCTCTTATTTCTTTATCTCTTTTCTTTCTCTTTAATCTACTAGTCCGGCCCCCGACAGAATGTCTGTTCTATCGTGTGGCCCCCGAGTTCAAATGAGTTTGACACCCCTGATCTAGAGTATTTAAATAGTGCTACGGAAAATACACACTGCAACAAAATAGGGTAATATGCAAATGTAGGGGTGGGGTTTAATGTGGGCTTCGACTCCCCCGGGTGGATTTAAAGAGCCTCATGGCATGAGGAAGAAATGATCTCCTCTGTCTGTTCGTGGAACAAGACTGTGACGAGATACTCCAGGATCCACATGTCGTAAAGGATGAAAATCAAAGTAAAATCACTGGTTTCAAAAACGCAATAAATACTACTAACGTAAATTCCGGACTATAGAGCGCACCTGATTATAAGCCGCACCCGCCACATTTTAAGAGGAAAACCGATTTTGTACATACACAAGCCGCACCTGTATACAAGCCGCATGTGCCCACATTTAAACATGTAACACATACAGAAAATTAACCCAAACCCGACTTCAAGTCCCGCCATTGAAACAAAATGTCCTTCATTAAAGTCCACAGTCCAAAAATCCCAGCCGGCGAAATGAATGGAAAATGATATCGGTACTTAAGGTTTGATGCAGACCTGCAGAGTCCGGGTACCGTTGAAAGTAATCCGAGGAAAAAAGTGTATATTTCCAAAGGTAAGGGTGGGAAAAATATATCAGATGAACACATTTACTGACGCAACTCCTTTTTCTTTAACCAACTTTTTACCCCCTCTTCTTTCCTTGTCCGTCCCTCACCTTTAGCGGTCCCCACTTAAACTCGGCACCCCGCGTTTGTTCCGCCCCTCCTTTTTCCTTCACCCGTGCAAAACATATCAGAATAAGTGTCTAAAATAAATACATTACAAAAATATACAGTTGCAAATACATATTATACATGGGTTACACATATTTACAAAGAAAGACGGTACACCGAGAGAGTTTTCAAAGCTTTAATAATAATAATTTAGCTTTGACAGGACAGTTAATGGTAGCAACACTTAATGGTTAGAAAAATGACATAAATTGGCCGCACCACTGAATAAGCCGCAGGGTTGAAAGTTAGGGGAAAAAGTAGCGGCTTATAGTCCGGAATTTACGGTACCTTAACAGGTAACACTAGATAGTCCACGGCCCTAAACATCAATACCATGAATCCCAATACAAGTGCGGTTATGAAATCCATAACGTGGTGTTTCGGATTCCCACACCAGGCGATCGGTATCCTCGCCAAAGTGCACATAAGTACCGCAAGTGAGCCGGTCTCCTGCATCAGGCGGTGCTGGAGGTACGGGATCGGGATTCTCGCCTGTCCCGTCTGGCGTCCCGCTCACCTTGGGGTTAGAAAAAGCCCACACCATGCCGCAAAAGTACAAGAAGAAGGTTCCCATGACCAAAATCATGAGCGCATAGGATTGCATCATGGCCTGGGTGATAACAGACATGACTGAGCGGTAAGAGCGGCTAAAATGGTGCCTTCAGGTGCTGCTGAGGCGGTGGGGGGTGGGATCAGTGGGATGGACCAACGTTCAGTTTGTCTGTCAGTGCCGATAAGAACTACCAGGCAAAAAAAAACACAAATATGATTGGAAGCAATGAAGTTGTAAGGGTTAAACCAGTGTTCATTTGACCTGTGAAAAGTGATGGGTCCCGGGGGGACTCGCATGCTCAAAAATCTATGGGTCCCAACCAGGGTTCCCTTCTCTAGTCAGCGCACAAAAATGAGGGCTCAAAATGACTTATTAAGCGACTTAAGTCAAAGTTACAGTGCATGAAGGTAAAAATACACGGGTTCCCCTGACGTTGTGTTCTAAATGCGGTATTTTGAAGTCGAGTCGAGTAAAGTTAGTAGAGTTTGTCGAGAACCGGCTTCTTTAACTCGGCTCACGAAAAGGAACCGGCTCTTTTGGGTCCTAAACGGCTCTTCAGGTTGTTTTTGCTTCTTTTACCCCAACATGACCGGATATTAAGTAAAATTATGCACAAAATGACTTAAAGGAAGGGGGGATTAGAACAAAAAAAGAAAAAAATACCAAAATGAAAAAGTAGTGAAAAGCTGAGGAAAAAAAAGAAACAAAAGGAAGAGAAAAAAGAAGGAAACATTTAGAAAAAAGCCAGAAAAAAAGAAAAGAAAGAAATGTAGGAAAAAAGTAAATAGAGAATAAAAAGAAAAAAGTAACAGCTCGGAAAAAATAAACACAATGAGATTTTTTTCAAAGGAATTACAGTGCATGAAGGTAAAAATACACGGGTTCCCCTGACGTTGTGTTCTAAATGCGGTATTTTGAAGTCGAGTCGAGTAAAGTTAGTAGAGTTTGTCGAGAACCGGCTTCTTTAACTCGGCTCACGAAAAGGAACCGGCTCTTTTGGGTCCTAAACGGCTCTTCAGGTTGTTTTTGCTTCTTTTACCCCAACATGACCGGATATTAAGTAAAATTATGCACAAAATGACTTAAAGGAAGGGGGGATTAGAACAAAAAAAGAAAAAAATACCAAAATGAAAAAGTAGTGAAAAGCTGAGGAAAAAAAAGAAACAAAAGGAAGAGAAAAAAGAAGGAAACATTTAGAAAAAAGCCAGAAAAAAAGAAAAAGAAATGTAGGAAAAAAGTAAATAGAGAATAAAAAGAAAAAAGTAACAGCTCGGAAAAAATAAACACAATGAGATTTTTTTCAAAGGAATTAAAAAAAAAAAAAGTAGAAACAAAAACACGGAAAAAAGAATAAAAAGTTTGTGTTGCATTCAAATAATTTCCAATTCTCATTTCGATAAATAGATATCGGGCAGAGCCGTGTAAATAAAAAGTGAATCTTGTTGCTAACATTGTACTTCCACTCAAAAATGTGATTAAGTACAGTTCTGTATCTTACAAGCGACTCAATAAGCCCCCAAAAATGTTAATATTATGCGACAAAATATATCAGGAAATAAAAAGAAATGGATATCTTGTGAAAGAATTGTAAGAGCAAACGACGTATGTAGGCCGTAGAACCTTTGCAATAGTACATGAGTCAATTCATTCAAAAGAGAAAAATCATTTTGCATTGCCGGAAACTCAGCAAAATCTAACTTGATGTCAAGTTTTGGACATGTTTGATCATTAATTATCTTGCCACACTTGGGATTATGGTTGCTCACTGTAGTGTCAAGCATTGCTCACCGACTTTGTGTGACCCGTGGAAAATTACAGGGACCATTGGTCCCAACAGAGATCTATGGGTCCCCAAAATTTAGTGTTATCGAGGTTGAAATCGTAAATCGGCGACAAATATATAATATAAATCTATATATTCATTCAGTTTTAATCATCAAATTGTTCATTCATTTTCTGCATCAAATTATTGTTGGTAATATACCGATTAAAGGGATAACCACAGACCTGTCTTTTTTTAAATTTTCTCCTTTTATACTTCCTTTTTTTCTTCACTTCTTTATACAACATAATTCGTAATATCAATCATCAAAGCAAGTGAGCCGTTTGAGAGCCGGCTCTTTTCAATGAGTCGAGCCAAAAAAGCCGGTTCTCTTAAAAAAGACGGACTTCCTTTCACTACACAACGAGATCTCGTTGGCCGAGATCGGCGTGCAGACGAAAACTCGAACCGCGAGACCAAAACAACAATGGCGGATCTGCCTGACGAAAAGTTTGGAGTGCGGTAAATCTTTGTTAAAAAATGATAATGACAATTTCGTGTCAAAAAAGTTGCGCCCCGGGGACGCACGTTGATTTGAGACGATGCGTCCCCAGCAAAAATGATGCGTCTAGGACGCTGGGACGCGGGCAAACCAGAACACTGGGTTTAGTAATTTTCTCTACTTATTTTGAATTTTTAACATTTTTTCATCCATCCATTATCTGCACCGCTTATCCTCAGTAGGGTCGCGGGGGTGCTGGAGCCCATCCCAGCTATCTTCGGGCAGTGGGCAGGGGACACCCTCAACTGGTTGCCAATGATCCTGACATGCATGTTTTTGGAATGTGGGAGGAAACCGGAGGGCCCGGAGGAACCCCACACAAGCACGGGGAGAACATGCAAACTCCGCACAGGAAGATTGGTAGCTGGATTTGAACCCATGACCTCAGAACTGTGCCGCACACGCGCTAAACACCGCGCCGCAGTGCAGCCACATTTTTTCATGCAAAATGAAAATCCCACCCATGAAAACTCAATGTTCAACATAATATATAGAAAAACAAAGAGCAGTCTACTTAACTAGGAGTGTGGTGCAAGGATATCAATGGCGGGCTGTGGATTTTACAACTGAGCCTTCAGCTACGGCTTAATGAGTTAAATATCTGACCCAAGCCACGCGCCCAGTTCTCTACGTCAGACGGTCCTGTCGGGCATCCGTCAATGCGCGAGAGAAGTGTATACTCAGTCAAGTCGAGTCAAGTCATTTTTATTTGTGACGCCCTAAATCACGAAGAGTCTCAAAGGGCATCACAGATTATTACACTATCTTACACAGACTATTTTTCAGCCGACGAGAAGAGTAGGTTATTCATATGCTATGGAGTAGAAGTGAGTTTTAAGTTTAAATTTAAACATTTCCACTGAGGTTGCAGATCGGATCTCAGGGGGAAGAGCGTTCCACAGCACCGGTGCCCTGATGGAGAACACTCTCGAACCAGCGGAACACTTCTTTGCTCTTGGGATCACCAGGAGACCGGCGCTCTCGGAACGAAGGCTTCGGGCCGGGACATAGGGGCATATCAGATCTGAAAGATAAGAGGGAGCAAGTCCATGTATGATTTTGTATAATACTAAGAGAACCTTGAAATCACATCTAAGGCTAACTGGGAGCCAATGCAGGTTAGCCAAAATCGGTGTTATGTGATCGTACTTTTTTGTCCTAGTTAAAAGCCTCGCTGCGGCATTTTGTACCAGCTGAAGAGACTTGATTCTAGACTTCGGGAGACCAGAGAGTAGTGCATTAGAGTAATCGAGACAGGAGGTAACAAATGCATGAATTATCATTTCCGCATCCGACTGAGACAGTATTGAACGGATTTTAGCAATGTTACGAAGATGGAAGAAAGCGGTTCTAGTCATTTTCTTTACATGAGTTTCAAAGGATAGATCAGGGTCAAATATGACACCTAAATTTTTAACTGAGTCACTCTGTGTGAGGTGACATTTGTCAATGTTCACAGCAGTTTTTGAGAATAAGTCACGGCATTTAGATGGACCAATGACTAACATTTCGGTCTTTTCAGAGTTAAGAAAAGGGCCCCGTGCCATGTGACACCTAAAGCCTGTCTTTTGTGACAGAATCTAAGCTAGACAAGACTGTTTAAACAGAAAGAATGAAATATTAACACTTGTTTTCTCAGGTGATCAAATATTTATTTGCAGCACAAATAAATTGTTAAAGAATCATGCATTGTGATTTCTGGATTTTTCTTTTTAGTTTATCTCTCTCACAGTGGACATGCACGTACGATGAAAATTTCACACCCCTCCATGATTTCTAAGTGAGCAAAATAGCAGGGTGTTCAAATATGTATTTTCTTCACTGTAAACACAAAATTGAAATGGGAAAATGAACTTTTAAATTGTTTCAAACCAGTTTTCAAATGAAATCTTTATTTTTAGTTTTTTATAAATGTTATAATTTCCCCTGAATTGTTTCAGTAAAAAAAAGGTTGCACTGCTTCATTTACTAAAACAATAAAACTTTTATTTTTTGAGTTTATTCAATTGCGCAGAGCTTATTCACCTTTTACTGTTAATCTGTACTACTCCGTCAAAAATTATTCGTCACTTCATACCTGCTTAATATCATTAATACTCATCTTGAGTTATTCTTGTATTTTTTTAATAATTGTAATATTGTTTTATGTATACATGTATATAGTTTCTATTTTTAAGCAGGCAATTGTGTGGACAGCAAAGTAAGAACTTTATTGTGCAGGGAATCGAGGTTCTTTACTGTCCATATGTCACTAAACACTTTGAATTTGAATTATATATTATTATGTTTTTACTTGGTCCACCTCAGTATTTTTCAAAGTTGAAGAGTCATTAAATATACAAATAGTTGGTCTGGCGATAACTAAATACAAAATCAATATGGGGGAAAAAAAAACAAATTAACATAATTTTAAACCAATTTTAAAGGCATTTTATTTGCAGCTGTATCACACAAATAAATTGTTAACAAATCATGTATTTTGATTTCTGGATTTTTCTTTTTAGTTTATCTCTCTCACTTTGGACATGCACCAACGATGAAAATTTCAGACCCCTCCTTGGTTTCTAAGTGGGAGAAATAGCAAAGTAGCAGGGTGTTCAAATGCTTATTTTCTTCTCTTCATTCTTTTTTGTATACATGCATATAGTTTCTTAGTTTCTATTTTTACGCAGGCAACTGTGTGGACAGCAAAGTAAGAACTTTATTGTGCAGGGAATCGAGCTTCTTTACTGTGCATATGAGGCTTGAGGTACTTTAATGTGCATATGACACTAAACAACTTTGAATTTGAATTTATTAATGTATATATTGCTGTTTTACTTGGTCCACGTCAGTATTTTTAAAACTTGACGAGTCATTAAATGCAGAAATAGTGTGTCTGACGATAACTAAATACGAAATCAATATGGGGGGGAAAAAAAAACAAATTAACATAATTTTAAACCAATATTAAAGGCATTTTATTTGGAGCTGTATCACACAAATACATTGATAACAAATCATGCATTTTGATTTCTGGATTTTTCTTTTTAGTTTATCTCTCTCACTTTGGACATGCACCTGTAACAGAGATGAAATTTGATTGTTTTGAATGTTTTTTTTGAATTCTCAAAAATCTGTGTTTTTGTTGTATTACTGTTAATATTCCGGTACCTCATTCAGTTGTTAAGTCATGGGCGTCTGCGACTGTCTTTTTCGTTTGGCACTTTAGGGGCTTCAGCGCTTGCCGTAGCTTTAGTGAATTTGTAAGCGCTGAAGGTAAGATGTGCCCAATATCAGTTGGATAAAAAATGCATATTTTGCTAGACATATGAGCTGCTTTCGCAAATTATTTTTGTATATAAAGATATATAAGTTGTGCTAAATGATGTATATTAAAAAAGCACTCAAAAAGAAGTAAAGCAATACAGCTTGAAACGATGCAACGTGTTTTGATGCAAACACGCCACGAGGTGCGGCCTGTTGAGTGATGACCCGTTTTTTTGTATCTTTAATATTTTAGATAATTGCAGTCGTGAACAGATGCCCCTGACTTTTGTATTGTTTTGTTTACTGAATGCAGGTACGTGGGAAAGTTATGTTCATTGTTATTATGGAAGTTTCATTATTAATGTGCTCGCATGTTGTCTGCTTGCCGTAGCTTAAGTAAATTTGTAAGCGCTGAAGATAATTGCAGTCGTGAACAGATGCCCCTGACTTTTGTATTGTTTTGTTTACTGAATGCAGGCAATAAACCCAGAGACTGTGAAACCTTGTGTCGTGCATGAAAGAGGGTCGCTACACACCAACAATGAAAATTTCAGACCCCTCCTTGGTTTCTAAGTGGGAGAAATTGCAAAGTAGCAGGGTGTTCAAATACTTATTTTCTTCTCTTCATTCTTTTTTGTATACATGCATATAGTTTCTTAGTTTCTATTTTTACGCAGGCAACTGTGTGGACAGCAAAGTAAGAACTTTACTGTATTGTGCAGGGAATCGAGGTTCTTTACTGTGCATGTCACTAAACAACTTTGAATTTATTATATATTATTACGATTTACTTGGTCCACCTCAGTATTTTTAAAACTAAGAGTTATTATATGCACAAATAATGTGTCTGGCGATAACTAAATACAAAATTAATATGAGGGGGGAAAAAAAACGAATTAACGTCATTTTAAACCAGTGTTATAGGCATTTTTGAAAAGTGATTTATTTATATTGTTACACATTTTATAAATGCAAACGAGTTAGAATTTTTATTTATTAAACAAGGGGCTTATTCCGGGTTGTTTACCAAAACAATTCAACTTACAACTTTTTTGTTTTTTACTCAAAAATGATGTCGTCGCTTTGAAATTGCAACACCGCACTTGCATATTATTAGCAAGTATTTTGACAAAAAGAGAAGCGTATTTATGAATTAAAGGCATGACGACTTTCTTTAAAGGCTTCTAACCACAGCAAAGTGTTTTAAAGCGCGCGTGCATCGTTTCCCCGGGCGAACAACACGAGGTGCCTGTTGCATTGTGGGTAAGATAGTTTTTACAAGCCTCTCCCTTATTGCTCGCTCCCGCCATCTGACTACACACCCCATCCGCGCCTTCCCCCGAATACCCGTATGTGTATCTCGCCGGAAGAGAAGAAGCTCCTATTCCCAGCCATCTTGTGGCTTCACCTAGCGAAGTGCTCGCATCAATCCTCGTAGAATCGGAGGAAAATCCTGCTGAAGGGGCGCCATCATGCCCGGACAAATGCAAGAAGGTTTTGGCATCGCCGTAACCAATCGGTACGACCAATTATTAGACGATGAGTCGGATCCGTTTGAGCTTATGAAGCAAGCTCAGGCTGACGCGAAGAAGAAGAAGGAGGCAGCCGCTTCGTGTGCCCCCAAGCCTGCGGCTCAGACGGCCAAGCCGCCTAAAAAGGAGTCCCAGAAAGACAGAAAAACACCTTTGAGCGATAAAAAGGCGGAGCCTCAAGCTCCCGTCCCGCTTAAGAAAGACGGTGAGCATGTTTTCGCTTGTTTTTTTTCCTAGTCGCCGCCTTCTAGCACAGAATGCTAAAGCTAACTTGTAGCAAGGTGCATATAACATGGCGTGGTTGCTACAGGGGTCATGTCCCCCTTCTCCATTTCTGCACACATTTCACTAAAACCGTACAATTTTATTAACTCTTTAATCATAAAGTCTGCCGCTTCACTTTGAGGCCCATTGGATTGCAAGGCCTTGCGTGTTGAGTCAATTTGCAATGCATATTTCTCAGTGGAAACATCTAAACAGAAGGAATCCAAACAAGTGATGTCAAGTGCGTCCATTTTGGAAAAAAAACAATCCAACATGTGCTTATTGTCAACATGCCCTCGCACATGCTTCCTAGCACTACTTCCTTGCTTTTGTACTAGCAACATGCTACCAGCTAACACACTCGCATTCCAATCGTAGATCCACGGAAATTGCAACTCTTCTAGAGTTGGATCTAGGTAAAAAATTGAGGGTTTGCAGGAATCTGCACGTGTGATTACGTGTGTGAGGTCAAGTGGTTGGAGAGAAGATGAGACAGGTGCACCCTGGGTGTTTCACCCAGCTGCTTAGATGCTTCTATTTCTAGATTCAGGGCCACTGAAGCAATATCTCCCAACATGCGTCGACCTCCAGCGGTCTTGTGCTGCCACCGTTGAGATCTTGAAGTTAAGAGATGCACTAAAATTATTTTTGGGGGGTTTAAACGAAAAATGTCACATCAAAGTGGGAATCGGATTCTAATTTTGCACTAACTTGCTAAATGCACACATGATTGTGAATTTATGTATAATATATATATATATATAGATGTTATGTATGGACACATGTACATTCATATCTTACTTGTCTTAATTTGGAATTTTGTCCTGGGAATGTAAGCACTATTTTTTTAATTGCATTATTGTTTTTATAAACTCACAACCCTATACCAGTATGCAGGTAAGTACTGCTAATTTATCCTGACATTCTTTTATCTGTTTTTTCCTCTGTGAGATCCTTTGTTTTTATCCTGCAATGCCACGCCTAATCTCTTTTAAAGTGTTCATTAGGTTATTCATGTTAAAACAACAATTGTAAAATGACAAATTTCTCAAATCAGTGGCTTAAAATGGGTGTTTATTAAATGTACGTAAAACAAGAGAGTGCATTGAAGTGCCTACAGAAAAAAAAATCAGCCAAATTTGAATTGTTGGGTGATCTGAAAGACAAATAACACTACTTCATTTTTGAGTAAAGTGGCTGGTTGTAACAAAAATTAGCTTGTACAGTGGAACCTCGGTTCTGGACCATAATCCGTTCCATTTCTTTGTACGAAAACTGATTTGTACGATCACCGAAGTCGTTTTTTCCCATTAAAAGTAATGTAAAATCGTTTTAATCTGTTCCAACACCCTAAATTTTTACCACGGAAGTAACCATGAAGCTAACCCAGGCTACTCGTACGTTCGCGTTAGCGTAATCTTCTGTACGAAAGATTACGCTAACACGAACGTGTAAAAATAAAAAAAAATCAGGTCGTTTACACGTCATTTAGCACCCAGGTCTCCACAACAAAGGGTGAGCAGTTGAAGGATAAAGAAAAGAATTACGAGTAGGATTTCTTACCTTGGCGGTTGTCTGCAGAAGCCATGCTGTATTCCTGAAAGAAGGGAAACTCGCACACCTTCATATTTTGCTATTATTTCTTTCTTAAATGCAATAGTTGTACGCACTACTCCTCTTTTTTTACCTGTAGCAACTTTGCTGCTTGCACCGCCCTTCTTCCGAGGCATAATTAGGAGTTAAAACACTCCCTTCACCGCTTTTGGAAAACGAAAGCAGAGGAGTGCGCGTTGCCGTGACAACAGTTCTTCACGAGGGGCGGGGGCAATCTACACTCGTACGCCGCTCAGCATCGCCCCTAGCGTACCGGCGTTCGAACCCCAATTTTTTTGAACGAAAAGCGAAGCCAGAATTTCTCGAAATTTTGGGTCGAGAACCGATTTGTTCGAACTGAGAGGCGTTCGAAAACCGAGGTTCCACTGTAGCTGCTACATTGCACAGTCTCGCTTAGCTTTTGATGGACAGGAGAGTGATAATGACAAGAAAATTAGAGCAGGAGGGATTTGATGATGATGACAGTGGTGCAATAGCATGCACTGAATTCGCATTTTCACCAAAGCTAAATAAAAATGATAGTAAATTAGTCTCTTGCATCTCATAGCTTAGCACGATCAAATAGTCTTAAGCGACATGGAATTAATGTCACACATAAAGTAGGTGTTTACAAATTAAAACTAGTTGCTTAGCTCTGTAGTGCTATCACGTAAACATTAGCCAAAGCCAAGTCACATTGGTCTGTATAGCCCTTAATCACCAAATGTGTAAGTACTACACAGGCCACAATTGCACTGATCTGTCTGGGTAGTGGCTAACAAAAACCTGTAAGCAAAAGGACATAATCTTCTGAGACAATGTATTAGTGGTCAAAGCTTCTGTTTTGACCTCCATCTCATTCATTTTGTCCGCAAAATGAAAAATGAGCAGCCGCGTAGTGCCCCAGACTGAAAGCCAGCTTCGCGTTAGACATAACATTATCCCAACATTGTTCTTTTTTTTTTTACTTATATCTGGTTCCCAGGCCCAAAATGCAGATTTTCGGGGGGCAATTTTTCGATGCCAGCACGTTTGTGCGTCGACGTCTGAGAAGCCAGGTTTGATCGGGCGGCTTTAATGTTACCTCAATCGTGTCAGGCGAAAGGGTTTCAAACCTAGAGCAGTCCATGGCCTGCATTCCAAACCATCCATTCACTCATTGCTGCCTCAGCTAATAAGGAATGGTGGTGTGATCTCTAGCGGACAGTCACCCTCAATTGTCCTAAAACCTGCTGCGAAATGATAGGCAACGGAATTAATCCCTCACAAGCCTAAACTGATGGTGTGGTTTTTAACCCAGAAGATCAGGGCAAACATGTTTTCAAGTGATAACCAAGATGTAATTCCTGCTCCAATAGTCTTTTATGTATCATCTCGAAGGCCCTGGCGTGAGGAGAATGGGCCGCAAGCCGGAGGGGGAAGGACCGAGGCCCCAAGGTGGCCAGCAGGGAGGAGAGGGTCGCCAGCAAGGGGGAGAGGGTCGCCAACAAGGAGGAGAGGGTCGCCCTCCAGCAGACAGACGACCAGTGGACAGGCGGCCGCCTCGACGCTTTGAGAGACCAGCCGGCGAGCCCGGCGAGAAGCCCGAAGGAGGCGAATTCTCAGTGGAGAAGTGAGTTTTAGTTCTTGGCACTGAACCAATTTCAAGCAGACCGGCAGTCATTAATGTTTTTTCTGTTAATTCAGACCCATCGGGGACAGGCCGATGAGGGGCCGAGGCGGCATCGGCCGAGGGTTCCGCGGGGGCCGAGGGCGCGGCATGGGCCGCAGCGACGGGTTCGACTCGAGAGGGAAACGTGAATTTGACCGACACAGTGGCAGCGACCGATCGTAAGTAATTTTTGGGATTGAAAGTCACTTAAAAAATGAAATCACAACATTATAATATGTAATGCAAAGTCAAATGGAAATCACAACGGACACTTAACTGTTAGCTCATTAACGGCAGTTCTAATTTGCTGACACCTATGTCGCTCAGCAGGATGGCCCTATCTTTCAAAGTCATGTGACCTTCATTTACAGATAGTTCTATGGCATAGTGACTTACGAGTGGAAAAGAATTGCTATCAAGTCAGGTCAAATTTATTTGTATTGCCCTGAATCACAAAATGTTTCACAGCCAACAATTACACTACCCTTCATGTTACATGACATGTATGATATTTTAAACAAAATGTAATGTATTTTCCCCTTCAGTGGTTTGAAAGGTGAAGACAAGCGAGGTGGAAGCGGATCACACAACTGGGGAACCGTCAAGGATGAACTCAAGTAAGTCAGCAGCCAGACTAACATGTGGAACTGCAGGATGCGTGTGCGTCACCTAAAGATAGAAATAGTTCTTCATTCCCCTTACTGGAAAGCTTGTCAATGTTGATTTGTGAATCGGGTAAATAAGGATTACCGTATTTTCCGCACTATACGGCGCACCGTGTTATAAGGCGCACCTTCAATGAATGATATATTTTTAAACTTTTTCCATACATAAGGCGCACCCCATTATAAGGCGCTATAAGTACATGCTGGTTTAAGATCAGGTAATTGTGCAATTTGGTAATTGTAATCCTGTGCAGTCCTTCGAGACATTTTTGTGATTAAGGGCGTCATAAATAAATGTGACTTAACTTGACTACAGTAGAGGATGTAGTTACGTTATGCAACCGTTAGATGGTGCCGCGCTAAAGCGAATGTCAACAAAACAGTCAGATAGGTCAGTCAAACTTTATTAATAGATAACAAACAAGCTTTCCACAACTCCATTCACTCCCAAAATGAATAACAGACGTTTTATTATTTTCTCTGAGGTAAAGCATTTTCGTGACACATCTTTAACATATTTGAACAACAGCAAGGCATAACATTTAACTCTTCCTCCATTTAGTCAACTTGCAAAAAAACGTCTGATACTGTTATGGTAAATTAAACGTTAGTGCAATCGCAATATAGTGACACTCGTAATGTGAAAAAACAAGTGCAAAACAATAACAGTAAAGCAGTAACATAATAACTGTAAAATGTAAAACGTTGTAGTGGGTTTTACATAATTCACCCATGGAACCATTGTTCTGTTAGCGAGTTCCTAGGGGGACTCTTAATTCTGCCGGCTCGAGCCACTCTCGTGTTCGATTCATAAATGTTGCTCTATTCCCGTGTTCTACTGCGTGACTGATCGCCTTGAGTTTAAACTCTGCGTTAATAGTAGCCATTTCAGGGTCTTTATACAAACGCACAAATAAAAGAGAATCGTTCTTTATTATTTCCAAGTATGCACAGCGCACTTCTACGCAAAACATGGAGTAGGTGGCTGCTTACCGTAAGTTGCGAGACCTTGTAATTCAATATTGATCCATATAAGGCGCATAGTCAGCTTTTTTTTTTAAAAAATCAGATTTTATGTGCGCCTTATAGTGCGGAAAATACGGTATTTGATAGTAAAGCCTGACTTGTTGCTTTGCAGAACAATGACATTGTCTTAACCTGGGTCAACATTAGTATGCGGATTGCAAGAGGTGGTGGTATTACAATTAAATTTATATACCTGCTGATTCATTGAGCTTGTTTAAGGGGTCTCCAATTTGTCCTTTTTCAAATTTTGCCATTTATTTTGTTGAATTTTCACAACAAACGCCCATGTGGCACTTAATATGTTTTTATGATTGGTCCTGATTTTGGAAACATGCACGCCAGTTGGAGCGTTGTCACTTGGGAGCAATCAAACCAGGTTTCTCCTCCGCAGTGAACTCGACCAATCAAACGTCACCGAAGAGAACCATGAAACCGAGGAACGCCCGCCCGCCAACTCTGAGAACAAGTGAGTTCATCTCGTCCTCGGCGTCCTACGGTCGGAACCGTCAGGGTGGCCACTCACGATGCGCCTGTCGTGCTCTTGTTGAAGGGAGAATGAGGTGGAGGAGGTGAAAGAGGAAAGCCCAAAAGAGATGACCCTGGACGAGTGGAAGGCCATGCAGGACAAGGAGCGCTCAAAGGTGGAGTTCAACATTCGGAAAGCCAACGAAGGTGCGGATTGGAACAAAGGATTCGTGCTGCACAAGTCCAAGGCTGAAGTGAGTCGGAAAGCATTACGAAAAGCTGCTCCATGGTGCTGGCATTTATCAATCGCCACCTCATTTGATATTTGTATAATCCGTCTAAAAAACTTTTGGAATACAAATTCATTGACAGCTTCCAAACTTTAAATAATTGTCAATGTTTACTGCCCTTATTATACTTATTTTTGCGTTAAATCAAATATTTTAACCCGGGCTGGGATTAAATCTCATGCAATTTAGTAACGATATTTTTTAACTGATATTAGTGAGACCACACGTACAAAGTCGCATAAAGTTGGACATTTGTTTTACTTGTAAAAAAAATAAAATAATTCATAGTGCAACATTATTGAATGTCCTCCTTTTTTATTGTTGCAGTCATGTGGAAAATGTTTCTCCGAAATCTGTTATTAATGTTTTTTCTCCCTCACGAGTTAGTTAACCATAGTGTTTGAAATGTTATTATGACTGCGACAATATTTTTGGACACACAATTTTAATTTGAAAATTTCCGCTTAAGAATACAGCGTTTGTAACGAAAACGTGTCAGTGTATCTGACTCATATTTTTATCTACATATTGAAATAGTTGTCTGTTTTAGCTCTTGTGTTTGTGTCTCGTCAGAGGCTTTTTATATATATATATATATATATATATATATATATATATATCCAAATGCTGGTTTAAGATCAGGTAATTGTGCAATTGTAATCCTGTGCAGTCCTTTGAGACTTTTTTGTGATTAAGGGCTATATAAATAAATGTGACTTGAATTGAAAAAAACCCACTGTAGTATTACTAAACACGTACTTGCAGATATATTGTACAATGAATTATTTGACAATGCACATAAAATGCTAAAAGACAAAAAGTTCCAGACTCCGCTACTTTAGAGGAGCACAAAGAGATTTTGGTGTTTGCTTTCTCAAACACACAGATTTGCGGATTTGAATATGATTTTAGGTTTGAGGCATCTATTTCTAAATTGGATGTCTAAATAATTTCTTGCAGTGAAATTTAGAAGCATTTTCTAATGATCAGCCTCTCTTGCAGGCTAAAAAGAATGAGCTGATTGACGGAGAAGGTTGTGAGTCAAAGGTAAGCTCTCTACGGATACACCGCGTCTTCAATGAATGCTTTGGATTCCGCTTTAAAAGTTCTCTGCCTCGCGTGTCTTTGTAGACTGAGGAGGACCACCACTGCCGCAAGCCTGCCAACGACATAACGTCCCAGCTGGAAATCAACTTTGGAGACCTCGGGCGCACAAACCGCGGACGCGGAGGCCCTCGCGGCGGGCGGGGAGGTCGAGGGCGCGGCGGGATGCCCCCCGGCGAACGCACCGGGGACACCCCTAGGCCGTCTCGTGGAAGGACTGAGAAGGTAAAGGATGAAGCCTTGTGAAATTAATGACAGTGGTACCTCTATGTACAAAAAATTTTGATAGTTATTATTTCACAAAAATCTACCTCGCTTTACCAAGGAAATTCCAATCCACACGCTCCTCCAGAGGCTACCACTAGAGACCTCTTAGAAGTGCAGCACGATTGGTGTGTAATCACAAGACTGTTTTCTTCCCCCACAAACGTTTTTAGTTCCATGTTTGGTTAATGGAGTGTTTGGCCAACCAATATTGTCACAGTTCAGGTTTTGCAATCAGAGGCCATTTTTAACGTCACTAGCCAATAAAGGTGAGGCGGAGTTTGCAAGCAGTACGCTATGACACTCAACCACATGAGAGCTTTGTGTGACGGACCTAACAAAGCTCCCCAGAAGAGGGCGCTCTTTTGTCCATTCAGGTTTTGCTAATCTGCTGTCACCTCTTTGGCTTAGTCATGTTACCTTTAGTACTCAGGGAAAAAATACTTAGTAAATGCACTTTTCTTTTCATATTGAAAATTGACTGAATTGAAATACTGGTCTGAAATCGCTATTTTCGGTTAATCGTGCAACCCTAGTGCCAATCACAAAGCCACAAAGGGACTCGCGCAGCACTTTATTGCAGGAATTTCCAAGGAAGGTTATTTCCCTGTTGCAAAAAAGAGATTAGAGAGATGCTGCCTAAATGCGAGGAAGTTGCTGCTTTTGTTGAAAACAACATTCAGAAAATGTGTTAACGTTGACACTTGACATACACACTTCTGTAATGTTAAGTTTAAATTTTTGTAGACACTCAATATAAGTCCTCCTCCAGGTCACATCTTTATTTAAGGTCTCCATGGTTACAAAGACAGATTATCATATAACGGCAACATGATTGGTTGATAGTGACAATGACGTTATCGTCAGAACAACGTACATAGGCTAGGTTCACATTGCAGAGGTTAAAGCTCAACTTCTTGAAATCCGCTGTTTTTGTGAGATCGTTTAGTTGACAACGAAATTTGACTAAACCTTCCTGTGTGAATGCCACAACGGTTTTGCATGCACAGAAGAGCATACATGACGTTGCACGTAACGCACTCATGTTTGCGGAAGTTACTCATGGATGTTAACAGCGGAGCGTTGTCCCCACAAATATTATTTATATCCAAAACCTTGCTTCCCCCCCATTGATTGCTGTCCATGTGGTGGGATTTCAATGTAAATATTGTTAACTACCACTGAGAGGATATTATCACTCAAAATAAACTCTGGCGCAAATCCGTGATTACGATGTTGGCTGTTCCGTGAGTTACAAAATGAGTGCTCATCCATGAATGTGTGATTAAATGACATTGTGTTTTTGTCTGCCGTGGTTGTTTTAAGTCTTCGCCTCCTTCCTCCTGTTTGAAGGAGGATTAATGACATTTACCGCCTGTTAATGACGGGCTGGTCGCGTGAATTTGTGTGGACCGTCCAGAGAGAAGTCTCATTCTATTTTCATTCGGATATGTATCGGATTCAGGACCACATATGAATAGAATAGAAGAATAGAATTTACTTTTATTGTCATTCTTTGTAACAATACACACAGAACGAAATGTCGATACACCTGACCCGTACAGTTAAACAGTAGCGAGCCACGATTCAGTATTTTTTTTCAGAGATTATGCATTTGTCCATCGATAGGATATTTTGTAATTGCTGCATTTGGAAAACAGTTAAATACAGTTCTTGGTGTGCGCCGCTGCTGGCTGTATGCATTGTTTTTTTATTTTGAAAAAAGTGGATATATGCCCTTCAGGCGGACACGAACAGAAAGTACAGGTCCAATAAAAAAGTTTTTCCTGCGGACCTAGACAAAAATTGAGTTAAAAAATGTAACTGGCATCCAATGAAATCTACTTTGCTTTTTTCCAACAATAAAAACAGAATAAACAAATCATTTTGCAGGGAAGGCAGAGACAAAATTATTTGGATAATTGTTTGTTTCCATAAAGCCTGTCGAAAGTGATAGTGTTGCGAGTCCAGCTAAAACGTGATGTATGACAACTGAAACGGGAAACATTATTTTGAAATGTACAGTGGTGCGCCATAACTCCTCTCGCATCACACACCCACACCTTCGTTATGGAAACTCGTAGTAAATTCACATTTATTTTCTTTAAGGGTTGTTTTGTACTCTGATTTGTATATTACGTTTTGTTTAATGTAATTACTATAGAAATGTGTTTATAGCTATTTAGGGTTCTTTTGTTTTGGGAGTTTGGGAATGGTCAAATGAGTTTTTTAATGATCTTATATCGAGAAAAGTTGGCTCGTTACATGAGCAATCTGAGCGACGGGCATGATCCTGGGATGAATTCATTGAAAACTGTCTCCTCTTGTCTCTAGTCATCCGCTTTGGTGCCCAACGTGGACGACCCCGAAGCCTTCCCGGCCCTGGCCTGAGCCTCGGCGGCATTTTGGGGGACGGGGATCCCACAGGAAGGCCCCGTCCACCCCAGAGCACCTCCACTACGAGGCTTGCATGTTCCTGGATCCTTCAACTAAGTGAGAAGACTGTCATGAACTGTGGCACTCGACGCGAGGACTGCGTTTTACCCAATAAGAAACAACAGGTGGGGGGAAAAATCAATTTACAAAAAAAAAAACCACAAAAAAACAAAATGGACTTCTTGCTACTCGGGAGCAACTTATTGATAGAGGTTTTTGTACTCTGAAAACAAAGTAGCAGGGATGCTTTCATACAGTATTTTTTTCAGAGATTATGCATTTGTCCATCGATAGGATATTTTGTAATCGCTGCATTTGGAAAACAGTTAAATATAGTTCTTGGTGTGCGCCGCTGCCGGCTGTATGCATTGTGATTTTTTTTTAATTTTATTTTTTTCTGCTTCAGCACTGGATGTTTTGTATTTTGTACACAGGAGAAGTGTATAATAAGACCGTTAAAATATTTTTCTTAGTATTTTTTTCCCCAATTGGGGCACATGGGGCTCTGAGGTCGAGGCTACTTGTACAACAACATTAGGTCATTTTTTAGGGAGCGGCAGCACTAACCGTGAAGCTCTTTTTTGTTTTTGTTTTTCTCAGTTGGCATATAGGAAGCGACATCATGGGCTTCATTCAATTTTTTTAGGGTGTAGCAATGATCTGCCGCCCTCTACTGTTTACACACTCCGCTTCAGCCATTCACTGCAGTCTGTATGCTTCCATCGGCCGCGGCGCCGCTCGCATAATCGCTCTGAAAAAATAAGTTGTCGCTCATTGTGTGGAACAACTGACGTGCTCCTGCAAAATAATGTGTGAATTCCTGCCCTGCTATCGGAGACCTCTGTCGGTAAATAAAAGATGGTCGGTAAATTGTTTGCACTGTCCTTACTGAAGTATCTGAATATCCAAGTGTTGTCGAATTTAATATGTAAAAAACTGAAAGTAAGGAGCAAAAAAATGCAATTAAATGCATTTTTGGTGGGTATAATGGGCGGAAATTGAGAGTTTAAATTTTTTTTAATGATGGAATATCAAAACTTAGGGGTTTGTACAGGTGTTTAAAATTCTTAAATGCTTGAATTTTTAATGTTGTTTTCAAGGTCAGGAAAATGCTTGGATTTTGGTGAAGTGCTTGAAGATGCTTGTCTAAATGTGAAGCAACGATGGTCACGCCAAAGGGGACCACTCAATTTAGAAAACCGGCTCTTTTGGCTCCGCTCCCAAATGCTCCTCAGATCTTTTTTTTTTTTTTTATGATACCTAATCAATAATTATAACATTATTCACCAAGTTATTTAGTAATTTAATATGATTTGCAGGTGATTCATGAAAACATTAAATATGAATCAAAATTTTTACAGATCTACCCAAAAAATGGTGTAATACACAACATTTAAGGTTTTTACGCATTGACCAAAAACAAAATCCTTAAATCCAAAACGATAAAATACAAATTAAATATATTAACTCAAGTGCTGTAAATGATAAAATGCAAAAGAATAACTATTTACAATATAAATGAAAATAAGTAAAACGCTAAAGCTAAAGATCAGCAGTCCCTTAAGATTGAAAGATAAAATACAATCTGCTTCGGAGTCACCAGTTTTTAATTTTTTTTTACCAAATTTGGTTCTTCGGTTTTTATACATAAAGTACCTCCTATTTTTTCTTCTGTATTACTTACTTACTTACTTATTGCTCCAGCGAAGGTCGGGGGGTCCCGTCCCTGTGCGTTGAGCCGACCAGATGAACCAGGTTTTTCCAATGCTGGCGGTCTTGTGCCAGCTGTTCTGCATCCTCTACGGCAACTCCGTGTTGTTGGAGGTCGCCCGCAACGACGTCGAGCCATCGAGTGCGGGGTTTCCCTCGTGGTCGTCTCCAGCCTGCGGCCTTTGGGTCAAACTGGAGAATGGCTCGTGTCGGATGGTCTGGTGGTAGACGAAGGACATGGCCAAACCAGCGGGTGCGGCGTTGTGCGACCAAGGAAGATGCTTGGGGCTGGCACGTGCGGGCTCTGAGCTCTTTATTGGAGACTCGCTGGGGCCACCTGATGTTCTCGATGGTTCTGAGAGCCCTGCTATCAAAACCATCGATTCTTGTGGCCAGGGTGTCGTTCAGGGGCCATGTTTCTGAGCCATAAAGCAGGATAGGGAGTACGGCGAGGTTGTAAATGCGGAGCTTCGTCTTGCGTGCGATGGTCTGGTGCCGCCAGAGTGGTTTCCAGAGAGACTGCAGAGCAGATGCTGCCAGGGCTCTTCTGCGGAGAATCTCTGGTTTTAGGTCCCCATTGTCTGTCACCATGGACCCCAGATATACAAAGCTCTTGACAGGCTCTACGATGTCGCTACCAATTTGGATGGGAGGTGGATCTGGTCCATCACCGACATACATGAACTTGGTTTTCGTCCAACTCACTTGCAGGCCAAGCCGCGCTGCCTCTTCGCTGTAAATGCCCAGAGCGTCTCTCAGCTGGCTGTAGGAAGTGCTGAGAATGATGGTGTCGTCAGCATACTCCAGGTCAGTCAGGTGGTAGTTGCCGAAAGACACTCCGGGGATGCGCTCACTAACCCTGAACATCAGATGGTCGATGATGCAATTAAAAAGGTCGGGAGCAGCCACACAGCCTTGGCGAACGCCGCTGGAGATAGCTTTTCTCTTCTGTATTGAATTCTGTTATTACTCGACACCTTTAAAGCCCTTTTCGTGTCTAAAGTGTGACGTTGCTAAGCTGTTCGTGCATTGTTGGAAGCAGAATGGCAGAATTCATGTCAGTTTACAGCCGCCAATTGACACAAAATCATTGTAGTTCATGGATAAGAACCACTCAAAAGATGGTGACTTTTATCAGTCATCCAACTTAAATATTCAATCTATGCAGGTTTTGTGCATAGTCATGTGGCTCATATGTCTCTAATATACTTGCCTGTTATTGGCTAGCGCAATGTCTTCCTCAAGATGCAAATATGCAATTGGCGGAATTCCCTCCAACAATGCCTTTAACTCCTGGTTCAGTTCTGAATCTTGAATTTGTTAAGCTATGGTCTCAAATCTCGCGGTGATGCTAAATAATGAAAAACATGATAACCATGGAAAGGAAGTTTTCGGTCGACAAGAATCTCAGACAAACTTATCATTACCCTCACGAAGGAAAATAGGGTTATAAGCGTAAGTAAGGGAACAATGCATCAAAGTCTCTTAAGATCATGGCAATCCTCGGAAGTGGAAGTTTTAAAATCGGTTTTCATTTGAATCTGTCGTCTCTGCATCCATCCACAAACTCCACTATAACAGCTCATTCGCATCACCCCGAAGGTACCTGTAAATAAACTATTTTTTCCTATAGTTTTGTTTTAACTCATGTTTTTTAACACACATCCTATTACAAAGTAGCATTATATTTAATTTTATGTTTTTATCTGAGGTACCTTAACACATAAGCTAAATGTTTCTTTCCCCGCAATTTCACCTAGTTTTATCTGAGTTGGTTTTAAGCATTTATTCTCTGAATTTCACCATTAAAAAGGGACCTTGGACAAAAACATCCATCCATTATCTGCACCGCTTATCCACAGTAGGGCCCCAGGTGGACAAAAACAATGTATTCTAAATAAAATTATTTCCATTTGAATAGAATGTGTCATGACACACATTCATGAAATTCACTATACACTACATTTTAAGTTGCATAGAATTTTTAAAGTAACAATGTAAAAAGTGTATATATAGGTTATATGCTAAGAAAAATACCGTATTTTCCACACTATAGGGCGCACTCCCAAAAAATAGTTTTTGGTCCTATATCTTCCATGGATAAGGCGCACCGGATTATAAGGCGCTACAATGGGAACGTGGACAAAACAGTCAGATCGTGCAAACTTCTTACCCCCTTAACATTCCCAAAGCTTGCAAAGAAGTAAATACTTGTCGTAGACACGTGCGGATGCGGTGTCCGTACGATGTCACTCAAATGCATCGTCCCAAATATCATTCGGAAGGTTAAAGTCTTGGGATTCAAGAAATGCCAACCATTCCTTAGTTTCTATTTTCTTTTTCACTCGCAACTTTACTGTGCATATGACAATAAACACTTGGAATTGAGTTTAATTCGCTCAACTCATCACAGCAACATCAAGATCGTTCTAAAACAAGATACCGGGAAAATATAAAGCCGGAGTAGCTCACCTAAGTTCTCACGTTCAATAATGATACGCAATCATGGTCTTCTTACAACCGTGAGTGAAGTAAATCCAGGAGAGTCAAATATTTACAAATACAGACTAATGAAACATGTTTCTTTATGGCGTACAAGCTTGCTATTCAGTCATCTTTTTCGGCCAATTGCAGGGTTTGTTTTGGCCCTTTAGCCTATCCGAGGCTCCGAATAACTTCAGCCAATAGCAATCGATTTAACGGATGATTGACACATCTTTTTCGGCCAATTGCAGGGTTTGTATTGGCCCTCTGGCCAATCCGAGGCTCCGAATAACTTTAGCCAATAGCGATCGATTCAAACGATGATTGACACATTGGTTAGCCAATGAAACGCGGTAGATAAATCCCAGCATACACCGCGTACTACTTGGCGTTCGTGGGAAAATCGAGTCGGCGGCTGTTGCGTAAGTTGCGAGACCTTGCGATTTAATATTGAGCCATATATAAGGCGCACTGTATTATTATGAGGCGCATGGTCAGCTTTTGAAAAAAAAAAATGAAGGCTTTTAGGTGCGCCTTATAGTGCGGAAAATACGGTATATACGTTTACTCAACACAACATGGAACACATTCACGAAACCCAGTAATAATGGTGATCAATGATAAATATTGGTTATTTACTGTGCAAATATGGATTCACTTCTGAATCTTGTGTATCAAACTAGAATAGCTATGCTCCCAAAACTTGCAGTGATGCTAAATAAGCAAAAACATGATAACCATGGAAAGGAAGTTTTGGATTGACAAGAATGACAAATTTATCATTACCCTCACTGAGGAAAATAGGGTTATAATAAGTAAGAGAATAATGTCCTTGGGCAAGACACTGAATCCCTAATGCCCCCAATAAGCAGGTCAGTTGCATGGCCGCTATTGGTGTGTGAGTGTGTGTGTGAGTGTGAAGCACATTGTAAAGTGCTTTGGGAGGTCTTCATTGACTTGAAAAGCGCTATCTAAATGCATCAACATAAACATTACCTGACAAAAGGGTGCAAAGTATGTTAGTTCAGTGCAGTTTTGTGTTCAGTATTGTGACAGTTTAGAAAAGAAGCTGCCTGAGTAGATTATTTATTCTGGCTCAAATGAGTCTGTAACGCCTCCCAGAGGGTCGCAGGTTGAACAGACGGAAACCGGGGTGAGTAATGATGCGTTTTGTTCTGTTCAGATGTCTCGAATTGAAAATGTCAAGTGAAGCAGTAGGTTGATCTTCTGTGCCATGTACAGAGTTCTGGTTTGCCTGCGTCCTAGACGCATCATTTTTGCTGGGGACGCATCGTCTCAAATCAACGTGTGTCCCTGCGACGCAACCTTTTTGCCACAAAATTGTCATTATTACCCGATTACTTTTTTTAAACAAACATTTACCGCCCTCCAAACTTTTCGTCAGACAGATCCGCCATTGTTGTTTTGGTCTCGCGGTTCGAGTTTTTGTCTGCACGCCGATCTCGGCCAACGAGATGGGGCGGCAGTGGCTCAGGAGGTAGAGTGCTCGTCTTGGGATCAAGAGATCTCAGTTCGAATCCCGGCTCCTCCGTGTTACATGTCGAAGTGTCCTTGGGTAAGACACTGAACCCCTAATACCCCCAATATGCAGGTTAGCGCCTTACATGGCTGCACGGCCGCTATTGGGAAATGTGAAGCACACTGTAAAGCGCTTTGGGAAGTCTTGACTTGAAAAGCGCTATATAAATGCAGATCATTTCATTTCATCTCGTTGTGTAGTGAAAGGAAGTCCGCCTTTTTTTTAGAGAACCGGCTTTTTTGGCTCAACTCATTAAAAAGCCGGCTCTCAAACGGCTCACTTGCGTTGATGATTGATATTACGAATTATGTTGTATAAAGAAGTTAATAAAAAAAGGAAGTATAAATAGAGAAAATTTAAAAAAAGACAGGTTTGTGGTTATCCCTTTAATCGGTACATTACCAACAATAATTTGATGCAGAAAATGAATGAATATATAGATTTTTATTATATATTTCTCGCCGATTTATGATTTCAACCTGGATAACACTAAATTTTGGGGAGCCATAGATCTCTGTCGGGACCCCTAGATTTTTGAGCGTGCGAGTCCCCGGGACCCATCACTTTTCACAGCTAAAATGAACACTGCATGTAAGTCACCCTCTGTCGCCTCTTCCTGTCTGCTACTGTTTTTTTTCTAATGAGTCTTTCAAGCATCCCAATTTGAAAACCGGAAGCATTTGAACGTTGTTCATAGTTGCACGGCATGTGACGTGCACGCAAACGGAAGGAGGCGTGTTCAAGACTGCACCCACACCAACAGAAGGGGCCGAGACATCTGCGGCGTGATACAGCAGCTTGCCCGGAGAGGAGCGACCATTTGCCCCCGCCATACTGCACGGTACACTCGCAACCCACACAGTAATAGCAGTTTCTCGTCATGGCTGCAAGGTGGATCTACGCGATGCCTGAGACGTCACTAGAGCGCATGGGAGACCAGCAGGTGTCCTTTACCACTAGGGGATGCTATTTTGAGGTCCTCCATGCACGTTCTTTGAGGAAGTGGGAGTATCACAGTGTTCATTTGACCTGTGAAAAGAGTCGCATGCTCAAAAATCTATGGGTCCCAACCAATGTTCCCTCTAATTTTCCTTACGGGTCTGAGCGTGCACACAAAGTCGGTGAGCAACGCTTGAAACAACAGTGAGCAACCGTAATCCCAAGTGTGGCAAGATAATGGATTATCAAACATGTCCAAAACTCGACATCAAGTGACTCTCTCGGTGTACCGTCTTTCTTTGTAAATATGTGTAACCATGTATAATATGTATTTGCAACTGTATATTTTTGTCATGTATTTATTTTAGAAACTTCTTCTGATATGTTTTGTACGAGCAAATGAGAAAGAAGGGGCGGGGCAAACGCGGGCTGACGGGAAGTGGAGTAAAGGTGAGACGTAGTGGATATATATATTTTTCCCACCCTTACCTTTGTAAATATACACTTTTTTCCTTGGATTACTTTCAACGGGCACCCGGACTCTGCAGGTCTGCATTCAATTTTAAGTACCTGTATCATTTTCCGTTCAATTTGCCGACTGTGTTTTTTGGACTTAATCGGGTATTGTTTAATTTCGTGTTTGAATTGCGTTTTTTCAATGTGAGCGCATGCGGCTAATATACAGGTGCGGCTTGTGTATGTACAAAATCGGTTTTCCTCCCGAAATGTGGTAGGTGCGGCTTATAATCAGGTGCGCCCTATAGTCCAGAATTTACGGTAATTTTGCGTTTTTAGATCATAAATAATATAGAAAAAACACGTAGTTCAATTATGCTAACGTATCATGGTTGCACAATCCAAGGAAATATTTTATTTAATTTTTGAAAAATGTGAATATTTAAATTTTATATAAACTGGTGAGCAACGCTTGAAACAACAGTGTGCAACTATAATCCCAAGTGTGGCAAGATAATTAATCATCAAACATGTCCAAAACTCGACATCAAGTTACATTTTGCTGAGTTTCCGGCAATGCAAAATTATTTTTCTCTTATGGATGAATTGAATAAGCAAAAGCAACCTGAAGAGCCGTTTAGGACCCGAAAGAGCCGGTTCCTGTTAGTGAGCCGAGCCGAAGAAGCCAGTTCTCGACAAACTCTACTAACGTTACTCAACTTCGTTCTACTTCGACTCGACTTCAAAATACCGCATTTAGGACACAACAGGGGAACCCGTGTATTTTTACCTTCATGCACTGTCATTCTGACTTAATTCGCTTCTTAATGAGTAATTTTGAGCCCTGATTTTTGTGCGCTGGCTAGATTTTCTTGTGCGCTGAGAAGCTGTTGGGAACACTGGTCCCAACAGAGATCTATGGCTCCCCAAAATTTAGTGTTATCGGAAATCGGCAACAAATATATAAATCTATACATTCACTCAGTTTTAATCATCAAATTATTAATTCGTTTTCTCTTATCAAATTATTGTTGGTAATATACCGATTAAAGGGATAGAGTTGAGCCAAAAAAGCCGGTTCTCTAAAAAGAAACGGACTTTCACTACACAACTGGAGATCGGCGTGCAGACGAAAACTCGAACTGCGAGACCAAAACAACAATGGCGGATCTGCCTGGAGAAAAGTTTGGAGTGCAGTAAATCTTTGTTAAAAAAAAAAGTAATCGAGTAATAATGACAATTTTGTGGCAAAAAGGTTGCGTCCCAGGGACGTGGGCAAACGAGAAAACTGGTATCACCTGAAGGTGATCTCAACCTATCTGACAATCTTTGAATAAAAACTCTAATCCATTGCTACTGCCTCAGTACATTGGAGGTTTAAAACCAAACCCTACGATCCATTATCCCTTATGGGCCATTACTGCAAGCGGGGCCCAGCAGACCGCGTTTTATCCAGCCTGGAAGGTCTTTTTGCCAACTTGTCTACCAAAAAGTGAATTGCACTTGTGTGGCCACAAGCCATTATCCCTGATGGCATATTGCTGTGAGTCGGAATAGGCGAAATCTGAATGGTGTTGGGAATGAATTATTAAAATGTACGGTTTACCAAATTGTTTGAATGAGTTATCTGACTCCATTAACCAAACTCAACCTGCATTTTTCTAACAAGGCGTGCTCGTTTCTTGATGGGAAGAGATGGACAAGAGACCGGCATTTCCACACGGGCAGATTTAATTTCTTAAATAATTTAACTAAGTGAACTCCATTGAATTAAGCGAATTAGTGTCGCTCGAGTCTCCGTCAAGCGTCCTCTCTTGATCTTCTGCCTTTCTTCTCCCGGCCCACATTTATTTTTCTCCGCAAGCTGGTGTGCCAGCTCCTCCCATGGAAAGCCCCCTCGCCTCGATGTCTGAAATGGTCAAAACACCCACAAGCGTTTCTACGTCACCAGGGCCGTCTGCGTCGAGAAGTGCTGATTATCTTGTCAGCCCTTTGTCCCAGTTCCCCGTTGTTCCTGTAAACATCATTCTTTACTAGGTTGCATTGACCTCACCCCACAGCTCAGCCAGTAAATATATTTTGCATTTAAATGTAATTTGTATTTGATCGTACAAAATCCTTTATAGTCAAATGTATAAAACCTTTCAATGGGAATGGGCTGTCTCACAGACTTTTGCATATCACTGGTGGTTCCCGTCGCCATATTGAAACCAGTTACGCAATCTAAAATACTTAATTCAATCAGACGTCAGTAATAATGTTATAAATACACATTTTGATAAAGTAATTACTCTGACTTGGGTTAATTTCTACATTAAAAGTTTGTACCGTAAATTCCGGACTATAAGCTGCTACTTTTTTTGAGAGCGTGTTGCTAGTAGCGTTTTGCTACCCTTCACAGGCACGGTTTGGGATGAAAGTTATAATATTATTATTAAAGTTTTGAAAACTCTCTCGGTGTGCCGTCTTTCTTTGTAAATATGTGTAACCATGTATGATATGTATTTGCAACTGTATATTTTTGTCATGTATTTATTTTAGAAACTTCTTCTGATATGTTTTGTACGAGCAAATGAGAAAGAAGGGGCGGGGCAAACGCGGGCTGACGGGAAGTGGAGTAAAGGTGAAACGTGTTTGTGGACGCGGCCGACAATAGTGGATGGATATTTTTCCCACCCTTACCTTTGGAAATATACACTTTTTTCCTTGGATTACTTTCAACGGGCACCCGGACTCTGCAGGTCTGCACTCAATTTTAAGTACCGGTATCATTTTCCGTTTAATTTGCTGACTGTGTTTTTTGGACTTAATCGGGTATTGGTTAATTTCGTGTTTGAATTGCGTTTTTTCAATGTGAGCGCATGCGGCTAATATACAGGTGCGGCTTGTTTATGGACAAAGTCGGTTTTCCTCCCGAAATGTGGTGGGTGCGGCTTATAATCAGGTGCGCCCTATAGTCCGGAATTTACGGTAATTTTGCATTTTTAGATCATAAATCTTTATTATAGAAAAAACATGTATTTTAATTATGCTAACGTATCATGGTTGCACAATCCAAGGAAATATTTTATTCATTTTTTTAAAAATGTGAACATTTAAATTAACTGCTCAAATTGTTGGTAAACAATGTAAATGGAGAAATTGGTAATAGGTGAAGAGAAATATTTCTGTATATTTTTGTCGCCATTTTCTGGAAAAATAAATTTGGTTTTAATTTGCCACTTAAATACCCATTAAAGTCCCCTAAAGGATTATAGATTTAATTTAAAATGTTATATATTTTGTAGATTGGCCCCAACACTACAAAAATATGAAATGTTTTTGAATCACATTGTCAAAAAAAAAAAGAAAATTGTCCTTAAACTGAGTGCAACACGGGTTAAATAAAATGTAAACATGTATGATTGACGTTTTAAATAATACTTAAACGGTGGTGTTTGAAACTTCAAAATACAGTGGGACCTCGGTTTTCGCGGTTAATGGGGACCAAAAGCACCCGCGAAAAGTGAAAATCCGCGAAGTAGCTGCGCCCCTTCAAAAATGCTTAAACAAAAAAATATATTATTATTATTATTATATATGTATTTTTTTTTTAATTATTTTATTGATTATTATTATTTTTTTAGACCTGCGAAGCTCTGAACCCGCGAACGTGGAACCACGAAGTAGCGACACCCCTTCAAAAATGCTTAGAAAAAAAAAATATATATATATATATATTTTATATTTTTAAATTATTTTATTGATCATTATTATTTTTTAGACCTGCGAAGCTCTGAACGTGGAACCACGAAGTAGCGACGCCCCTTCAAAATGCTTAGAAAAAACATATATATATATATATTATATTTTTAAATTATTTTATTATTATTATTGTTTAGGCCGGCGAAGCTCTGAATAAATAAAACAGCTGTCCAATAGTCAAGTCAAGTCATTTTTATTTGTATAGCCCTTAATCACAAAGAGTCTCAAACGCTCTCGAACCAGCGGAACACTTCTTGGCTTTTGGCTTCGGACCGGAACATAGGGGGAAATCAGATCTGAAAGATATGAGGGAGCAAGTCCATGTATGATTTTGTATAATACTAAGAGAACCTTGAAATCACATCTTAGGTTAACAGGGAGCCAATGCAGGTTAGCCAAAATCGGAGTGATGTGACTGGACTTTTTTGTCCTAGTTCACAGGTGTCAAACAGGCGGCCCGCGGGCCAGATCAGGCCCGCTAAGGGATTGAATCCGGCCCGCGAGACAACACTCAAAGAAGCGCAAGAGAAAAACGAGCTGCAGGTTGAAATAGCCAGGTGCCTCTCACAAACACTGCACTTGTATTCTTCTCTTTCCCTCCGCTTTTCAGTTCTCTCTATCTTTTTCTCTATCTCTGTTCCTCTTTTTCTATTTCTCTCTGTATTTTTACCTTATTTTGCTCTCTTCCTTTGTCTCTTTCTCTCTCTCTCTTGCTCTCCCTCTTTCTACCCTTCTCTCTTTCTTTCTATTTGTCTTTGGATTTTTCTTTATCTCCCTTTCTTCCCCCCTCTCTCACTATTCCTCTTTTTACCTCTTTTGTTTATCATATTCTCTCTCTCTCTCTCTCTCTCTCTCTCTCTCTCTCTCTCTCTCTCTCTCTCTCTCTCTCTCTTTCTCCCTTTCTTTGTCCCACCCTCTCTCTTTTTCTCTCCCTCTTTCAATCATATTTCTTTCTCTCTAATCTACTAGTCCGGCCCCCCGAGAGAATGTTTGTTCTATCATGCGGCCCCCGAGTTAAAATGAGTTTGACACCCCTGAGAGCCTCGCTGCGGCATTTTGTACCAGCTGAAGACTCTTAAATCTGGACTTTGGGAGACCGGAGAGTAGTGCATTACAGTCATCGAGACGGGAGGTAACAAACGCGTGAATTATGATCTCCGCATCCGACTGAGACAGCATAGGACGAATTTTAGCAACGTCGCGAAGATGGGAGAAAGCGGTTGTCCAGTTTTAACGCTTTTGTTGCAAGGTTCTGAACAAAATTGTGCATTTTTTTGGACAATGCAACAAATCCACGTTTCGCAGATGGGGAGGGGGCGTCCATACATGCTGCTGTGTGACGTCACGAGCATCCAGCAAGGAGAGAAAAAAAAACCCAACCTCCAGCATCTTCCCTCCATCCTCCTCCGAATCCACCGCCTCCTGCGTGGCTTCTTTTCGCATCCCACCGAGCTCCGAAGCACCCCGGCCGCCGACATGCTCTCCTCCTCGGCCTCGCTCGCGGTTCTCCTAGCGGGAATCGCCGTCGCCGCGTCCTCCCTGGAAGTGTTCGACAACGAGCTGGGCGACATCGGCTACTGCAAGAAGCAATGTCAGCTCGCCATTAAAAACAAAGGCCCCGCTAAGGTAAGATAAAAACAATTAAGAAGACGACAGCTGGATTTTTTTATTCCGTTTGAATATAAAACAACATCATTCAATTTTCTGGGCGCAGAAATTCGCATTTTAAGCCTATTTTATTATCTTTTAAACAGGGCCAGCGTCATCCTGCTTAGACCGAAAAACAGTCGCGCATTGCGGGTATAGAAGTCAAACTGTCCGATGGGTCATTAATATATTTTAACCACCCCCCCTGCATTCTATATATTAAATTTATATATTTTAAATACTATCAGGTGTCGCCTCATGATATAAAGTGGACCAAATAGCTCGAAATCGGTCACAAAAAACACTATAAAATAATATTTCCATATACAATCGCGATAAATCACGTGATTATGAGGAAATGCTAACGAGATAATGACAAGGCTGTTGTGAGAGTGGCGTGTCGTACTCGTTGTAGCCGCTAGAGGGTGCTGTTTCGTAGGATTAGACGACGGGTTTTGATACGTTGGCATTGTTGATTGAGCAATTTTTTGATTTAGCATTTTTTTTTCTTTTTTGGCACTCGCTGAATTAAAAAACGTGGCTTCTTGATTCAAATTGACACGATGCGTGGGATTTGTCAAAGGAACGACGTTAGCTGCAGGGAATAGCTAACTTACTTGCTAGCTAATTAGCTTCCTAAGCTAGTTTTGTAGTCGTTGCCATTTAAAATGTCCGAGTTTGTAGATCCTGACAACACTTTTTACATGGTACATTTTGAGTTTGTAATAATAAAGGTTACAAATTATGAAATTGATTTGTGAAAAAGCGAGAGAAGCGATGAAAAGGCTGCATTAAGAGTGGTATGTTTGAGCCACGAGGGGGTGCTGTTTCTTATTAGCATTATACGATACGTTGGCATTGTTGATTGAGCAATTTTTTGATTTAGCAATTTTCTTTTTTTGGCACTCGCTGAATTAAAAAACGTAGCTTCTTGATTCAAATTGATACTATGCGTGGGATTTGTCAAAGGAGCGACGTTAGCTGCAGGGGATAGCTAACTTACTTGCTAGCTAATTAGCTTCCTGTTGCGGTTGAGAAAGGTCTAAGCTAGTTTTGTAGTCGTTTCCATTTAAAATGTTAGTTTGTAGATTCTGACAACACTTTTTACATGGTACATTTGAGTTTATAATAATAAAGGTTGCAAATTATGAAATTGATTTGTGAAAAAGCGAGAGAGGGGATGAAAAGGCTGCTATGAGAGTGGTATGTTTCACTCGATTGAGCCACTAGGGGTGCTGTTTCCAATTAGGATAATACGGGAGTGATTTTGATATGTTGGCGTTGTTGATTTAGCAATAGCATCACATGCTAGCATTTTGGAGTTTTCTGAAAAGAGAGGTGTGGTGTGTCTTGCTCAATTTGACCAAGAGAGGGTGCTGTTTTCTATTAGAATGATTCCAAAAGAGTTTTAAAAAAATGTCGACATCGTTGATTTAGCTATAGCATCACATGCTAGCATTTGGATACTTCTAAATGGTATTTTTTCCTATTTATTGTAGAAATTCTACAATGGAAAACACTTAAATGCTAAAGATGTGATAACACTTTTAAAACTGGCGTTTCTTGCTCAATTTGGCCGCTAGAGGACACTGTTTCCTTTTTAGAAATATACAGTTAGGATTTTGATATGCTGTCATTATTGATATAACAATAGCATCACATGTTAGCATTGGCAGTTTTCTAATAAGCGAGCTTTCTATCAAGGTTTACAATTCCTCAATCTTAAAAGTAAGTGTTTGAATCTATTTTACAAATGGTTTTAAACTTTAATTGTCACGTAGAAATGCTAAAGAAATGAAGACAAGAGGGTGGTGGTTTGGTTGCCATTGGTTGCGGTTCCTTATTAGACAAGAATCACATGTTTAAATGCAGTGTATAATGTTGGTCACTAGATGGCATGCGAGTATAATAAATGAGCAATTGGGATAGTGAAACTTTGTAAACACAACGTGTCTCGGAAAGAAGAAAAGCAAGCTTTTGAGCTGCTTGGAATGTGGGAGTGTCGAGGCCATCTTGATATCAGCTAGCAGGCCTCATGGTGGCCTTCAAGTTGTAGCTTTTTAATCAGAGGCACATCCCTCGGTGCCTGAGAAACGTTTCTCCTGACCTTGAAGGTGCTTGAAATCCTAAAACCACACACATATTGAGCACTGCAGAAATATAAACATATAAAGATATAAAAGTATAAAAGTAAGAGAATGAATGTAAATATTGGGTGTAAAAGGCACATTTAGACCAGGCTGTTTGTTACATAGTACTTCATTCTATCTCAATTCAATAATCAAATGTTAACTGTTAACTAGTCATGAGAAACGATATTTGTGATCCATAGGATACAAGTTCAAATCTCTATCCAGCTCCGTTATTACAGTTTGCTTTATTAGCATCTTAGCTTTTTCCTCAGAACTCATCGACAGTCTGCATAGATAGATAGATACTTTATTCATCCCCGTAGGGAAATTCACACTTCCAGCGGTATCCTTTTGTTGTTTATTAACAGATTAACAGGATGGCCTCGGGGTGCTGTGTTGTAGTTTAGCAACAGCGGAGTGGATGACGTCACACGCTAGGCCAAAAGTCCGACGTCCCTGCGGCAGATGGAAATCTTTGTGCCCAGGGTTACACCGCCTCGTGTTCACGTAGATAGCGAGTCCGCCTCCTCTCCGCTTCCCGCATCGTTTTGTGTCTCTGTCTGTTCTAACAGCGCCGAAGCCGGGTAGCTCCATGTTAACGTCCGGAACCCAGAAGTACTACTTGTACGCTTTAATGTTTTTAACCAGCACAGCCGGTTCGTCGGTCTTATTTGGTAGAGAGTTCACATTTACCATGATTACAGGCTATACAAAAGACTTATAACGCCGCTAGCCGCTTAGCTAGCTCCGGCTCTGCAGCCACGATAGGGCCCCCTCATCACGCCGGCACGAGAATTCTTCAGGGCAAGGAGTCGATTCCTCGAATAAACGCATTTTTGTGCGTTAAAACCCATAAGGATAGAATGTAATCCAAACTATAGTTGTCAAACGGGACGAAAAACACCGAAGATAGAAGCTGACACTTAGAACGATAAATCACAAAAAGTGCGAATAACACGGAGCTGCTGGAAAGGCTGCCGTTTTGATGTAATGTAGCTATTATAATTATTTGCTGTGTGCTCAAAGGCATCGATGTCCATTCTATCCACCGGAGCTTACACGTGGCGTTCTTTTCTCAGGATTCGGTGATGAACGCCTGCCACCGCGGCTGTCGTCTCTACTCCATCTGCCAGTTCGTCAACGGCGACGCCGGCTTCAACACCAGCAAGGACGAGTGTCAGGGAGGTGAGCGCCCCCATCTGTCGCTCCCGTTAATTTCAGTGTGTGTGCGTAAATTTTTGGTCAGAAGACTCCTGTAGTCAGCAACAATGTCGGGCACCCATCCATTATCTGCACCGCTTATACTCAGTAGGGTCCCGGGGGTGCTGGAGCCCATCCCAGCTATCTTCAGGCAGTGGGCAGGGGACACCCTCAACTGGTTACCGGCCAGTCCCAGGGCACACAGAGACAGACCACTCACTCGCCCACCTAGGGACAATTTGGACCGGCCAATTATTATGTTTCTGGAACGTGGGAGGAAACCCACGGAAGCACGGGGAGAACATGCAAACTCCACACAGGAGGTTCGAACTCATGACCTCAGAACTGTGCCGCACACGTGCTAACCACTGCGCCGCTGTGCTGCAAGTAGTAACATTTATTTGTTATATATCAGTAACATATGACCAAATAACTAACAAAATAACAGCTATACCGTAAATCCCGGACTATAAGCCGCTACTTTTTTCCCCAAATTTTCCCTTCGGCAGACAATTCCACAGTTGTATCCGTCTATATACAGTGTAAGTCCAGGCCTCTGGCAAGCCACATACAAGTATTCCTCGTAATCAGATGGGACGCAGCAGTGAGTACACTATTGGAGTGTGAGTTGATTTCTTGGGTCATTTCTGTTTTATTTTTTTACCCCCCGTGGTGAAAATACATCAGTTTTATCCACCCATATATAGTGTAAGTCTATGCTTCTGGCAAGCTACATATGAACACACTTGGTGAGTGCTATGAATGAAAATAATCGTCAATGTTAAAAGTTAAATGCTGAAACAGTGCATTAGCGTGGTGATGTCACTCCCGGTTGGCCTTTGTAATCAGATTACTCCCAAAGGGAATGTATTAGGGGCAGGTTTGGGTAGGGTTACTTTAACTGGATTACTTTCAATTACTTTTGGATGACTCCAATACCAAATATGCTAATAAAAGACAAAAGAAACTAAATAGGAATAAAATGACTAAATTTTGTGCAAGCTGTTTGGATTGATTTTCATTTTGTTTCTGTGGCATTTGATGTTCGTTTTGCCGGAGATCAAAGAGATCAAAGCCAGGAGAGAAAGCTTACCATGTGTTGTGAGTCATCATTTTATTCATATTTAGTTTCTTTTGTCTTTTATTAGCATATTTGGTATTGGAGTCATCCAAAAGTCATTGAAAGTAATCCAGTTAAAGTAACCCTACCCAACCCTGTTAGTAATTCATATCAGAACTCAAAGAACTCAAAGTAATCAGCCTGATTAGGGGTTATATGTTTCTCATGAGACGTAAACAATTCATTCGAAGTGCTCCAATCAGCAACCAGGAAACAGAAGGCAGTACTCCGATCGGTTTGAGTGCGTTAGCGCTCGACAAGCAAGGATACGAATTATGCATTTATCAATAAATAGTAATGGAAAAAAATCCAAAGGAATTCTATAGGTACCCAATGAAATGTCCATCTGTCCCCCAGCATGCCAGGAAGCTTACATCAAACTGATGGAGCAGGAGGCGTGCAGCACCGGCTGCGCTAGCCAACCTTCAGAACCCGAAATCCAGAAGAGGAAGGTGAGGGAGACTCAACAGTTGCTCATAAAACGCTCGATACCCAAACATGGATTTCCCTGTCTCGCAGCTCAAGGCCATGACGCTGCGCCCCAAGCCCCCCTCCGTCATGGAGGCCGTGTCCAGTTGGTGCAACGATATCGTAAGTTCGGCCCAGAGCTTCATCTCCTCCACTTGGACCTTCTACCTGCAGGCAGATGATGGCAAGGTCGTGGTTTTTCAGGTGAGTTTGCACCGGATTAAAGGTACAGATACCTCATGTTGTTGACCCTCTATACTTCGGCAATCAGGGTTGAGTAGGGTTACTTTAACTGGATTACTTTCAATTACTTTTGGATTACTCGCATACCAAATATGCTAATAAAAGACAAAAGAAACTAAATGTGAAAAAAATGACTCAATTTTGTGCAGGCTTGGGGAGTAACGGCAAAAATGATGTTGGCAAGCTGTTTGGATTGATTTTCATTTTGTTTCTGTGGCATTTGATGTTCGTTTTGCCGGAGATCAGAGATCAAAGCCAGGAGAGAAAGCTTACCACGTGTTGTGAGTCATCATTTTATTCCTATTTAGTTTCTTTTGTCTTTTATTAGCATATTTGGTATTGGAGTCATCCAAAAGTAATTTAAAGTAATCAAGTTAAAGTAACCCTACCCAACCCTGCTAGTTAGTTTAGGATGTATCAATCTGGCTGGCTTCTGATCTAGCAATGAAGCTAGTTCCTAATCTAGCTAGCTTCTTAACTAGTTATCTAGTGAGTTTAGGATGTATCAATGTGGCTGGTTTCTGATCTAGCAGTTTAGCGAATTTTAATCTAGCTAACTTCTTATCTAGTTATCTAGTTAGTTTAGGATGTATCAATTTAGCTGGCCTCTGATCTAGCAATGTAGCTAGTTTCTAATCTAGCTAGCTTCTGATCTAGTTATCTAGTGAGTTTAGGATGTATCAATGTGGCTGGTTTCTGACCTAGCAGTTTAGCAAATTTCTAATCTAGCTAACTTCTTATCTAGTTATCTAGTTAGTTTAGGATGTATCAATTTAGCTGGCCTCTGATCTAGCAATGTAGCTAGTTTCTAATCTAGCTAGCTTCTGATCTAGTTATCTAGTTAGCAGGGTTGGGTAGGGTTACTTTAACTGGATTACTTTTAATTACTTTTGGATGACTCCGATACCAAATAAGCTAATAAAAGACAAAAGACACTAAATATGAATAAATGACTAAATTTTGTGCAGGCTTGGGGAGTAACGGCAAAATTGATGTTGGCAAGTTGTTTGGATTTCTTATCGTTTTGTTTCTGTGGCATTTTACGTTCGTTTTGCCGGAGATCAAAGAGATCAAAGCCAGGAGAGAAAGCTTACCACGTGTTGTGAGTCATCATTGTATTCATATTTACCGTACATTCCGAACTATAGAGCGCACCTGACTATAAGCCGCACCCACCACATTTCGAGAGGAAAACCCATTTTGTACTTACACAAGCCGCACCTGTATATAAGCCGCATGCGCCCACATTAAAAAATGTAATACAAAATTTACCCAGACCCGACTTTAAGTCTCGCGATTGTAACTGAATATCCTTCAGTGAAGTACACAGTCCAAAAATCACAGCCGACTATATGAATGTAAAATGATACTGGTACTTAAGGTTTGATGCATTTTATTCATATTTAGTTTCTTTTGTCTTTTATTAGCATATTTGGTATTGGAGTAATCCAAAAGTAATTGAAAGTAATCCAGTTAAAGTAACCCTACCCAACCCTGTCGGCAATTGTATCTTCATTTTTATTTATTGAAGGTACTAATGAAACAACTGATATAATTACACTTTATGAAAATAAGTTATGTGTTTGTTGTTGGGGGATATGTAGGGATTTTTCTAGCTTTTATTTTGAAAATCCTTAGGATTGAAACAAATTATTCTTTACTGCAGTCAGTAAATGAATTTGCCTCTAGTCTAGGTGTTGCTTGTACTCCACCATAAATCTTTTTCTTCTCTGGAGGATGCTGGAATTTCCCTACACTGATTACTTTGAGTTCTTTGAGTTCTGATATGAATTACTAACAGGGTTGGGTAGGGTTACTTTAACTTGATTACTTTCAATTACTTTTGGATTACTCCAATACCAAATATGCTAATAAAAGACAAAAGAAACTAAATATGAATCAAATGATGACTCACAACACGTGGTAAGCTTTCTCTCCTGCCTTTGATCTCTTTGATCTCCGGGAAAACTAACATAAAATGCGACAGAAACAACATGAAAAGAAATCCAAACAGCTTGCCAACATCATTTTTGCTGTTCCATGTATTCCGTTACTCCCCAAGCCTGCACAAAATTGAGTCATTTTATTCATAGTTAGTTTCTTTTGTCTTTTATTAGCATATTTGATATTGGAGTAATCCAAAAGTAATTGAAAGTAATCCAGTTAAAGTAATCCTACCCAACCCTGGTTATTGGTTTGTCGAATTTAAAACTAGAGATTGTAGTAGAATAAAGAAAGAACACTCTCTGAGTCGGAGATTTAGGTTTTTGACAGCCCTTCTATCGGAGGCGCGCAGTTCCAACACCCTCCTCCTCTGGCAGAAGGCTCATTTATTGGAGAACACGAGAATAAAACAACACATCTGATTGGTTTAAACAAGATTATAAAAGCACAGGAAATGAATCTGATTGTTTTAGACAGGAATCATATGTTTAAATGCAGCGAATTAATGTTGGCGTGGGAGTATAATAAATGAGCAATAAGGACAGTGAAACTTTATAATAATAATAATAATAATAATAATTTCCTTGTATTGTCATTCTGTGTAACAATGTACACAGAACGAAATGTCGATTGCATCTGACCCGATGCAGCCGCAGCCAAGAGAGGGCGCCGCCGACCACTTTTTAAGTCTTAGGAATGACTCGGCCGGGGCGCGAACCCGAACCTCCCAGTCTCAAAGCGGGCGCCTTACCATCTAGGCTACTGAGCTGCGATGCGTCTCTGTAAATTTAGGGAGGCAAGCTCTCGAGTGAGCTTGGAATGTGGGAGGCAAGCTCTCCAGCGCACTTCACGGCACCAAAAACGAAGGCCATCTTGATTAATAGTTAGCAGGCCCCAAAAGGCATGAGGTGTAGCTTGAGAAACTGTTAGTGGCCTTTCAAGTTTTAGCTTTTTAAATAGAGACACATTTTTTGGTGCCTGGGAACTTATTCTTTTGACCTTGAAGGTGCTTGCCTCTGAATGCAACTTGAAATCATAAAACCACACACTTATTGAGTATACTATGAAAATATAAATGTAAAAAGGGATGAGAGTAGAAAAATAAGAGTATATAAAGGTATAAGAGTATAAAAGGCGCATTTAAACCATAATTTACCTTAGAAGTTTCAACCCAGGGGACCAGAACCTCCTGCAAAATAAAGAAAAGAGTATCTGAAGAAACAGGCGGCCATTTTTAAATCACTTCTCAATTCACGGGGCACTTTCATTTTAGAGAAGTGATTGTTGATGATGGCACTATCGAGTCACTTCCTGTTTGATTTGGGACACTTCCTGCTGGCATTTCTTTCATACTGTACCTCTAGATAATTTCCTGTTTCGTTTTGGCCTCTCGCTGGGGGTTAAGAGATCCGTGAGACGTGATAAGTCAGACAGCGTTTCATTTGATTTACAGGGGATTCATGAGGCACTTCCGGGTCACTTCCTGTTCGATTTAAGGTATTTCCTGTTAGTTTTGGTCACTTCTGGGTTACTTCCTGTTCTATTTAAGGTAATTCCTGTTAGTTTTGTTCACTTTTGGGTTACTTTATGTTCGATTTAAGGTAATTTTGGTCACTTTTTTGGCACTTCATGTTTGATTTAAGGTATTTATTGTTAGTTTTGGTCACTTCTGGGTTACTTCCTGTTCTATTTAAGGTAAATCCTGTTAGTTTCGGTCACTTCTGGGTTACTTAATGTTCGATTTAAGGTAATTCCTGTTAGTTTTGGTCACTTCAAGGTTACTTCCTGTTCTATTTAAGGTAATTCCTGTTAGTTTTGGTCACTTTTGGGTTACTTCCTGTTTAATTTAAGGTATTTCCTGTTAGTTTTGGTCACTTCTGGGTTACTTAATGTTCGATTTAAGGTAATTCCTGTTAGTTTTGGTCACTACAGGGTTACTTCCTGTTCTGTTTAAGGTATTTCCTGTTAGTTTAAGGCCCAATCCCATTTCTCTCACTCGGCCCTGAGGACCCTCCAGTGAGGTCCCTCGAAGAGGAGTGCCCTCCGCGAGTGAAGTGCAAAGCGGAGATGGCTTGGACAAGACTTGCAAGGTTCCACCCCTGTCCAGGAGATGGCGGTAATATTAATTGGCTGTAGACCTCAGTGACGTATTGGTCTACGTCACATGTAAACAACTCGAGTCTCAACTTGTAGTGTGTCAGTTGGAGAGTTCGTGCAATGTTAAAAATGCCCGCTACTGCTGTGTTATTACCGATTGCCTGAAAGCTCATCATCTTTTCCGTGTCTCCAATCAACGGAGGAGAAATGTGCTATACTGAAGACAGCTTCGGCGCTATGTAGTGCTGATTCATCTTTACAAGGTACGTACACTCATTAAAAAAAATGACCCGTTCGGTCAAATACAGTAAAAGTTAACATACAATGCACGTTCACATAATACCTTATGTTTGTGTAGACATAAATGGCAATCTACTTATTAGTATCTTAATGCCATTTTATGACATATAGTAGGGGTCTTTAGTGTGTGACATGATGAAAAGTAAACAAACACAAGAACAGTCCACCTGACCCTTAAGCTGACATAATATCGTCACCAAACTTCCCTGTACGACCCAAAAACCTTGGTTCATAAGGAATTTAATTCAAAAGAGTTGTCATTGGATATAAAAAAGCTCATTTCAACATGTTTTCATGATGCTTACATCATCTATGCCCACATTTATGTCTAAATTGTCTGTTATCTATTGTGTTCCAGAGTGGCTGTCCCATAAGCGTGGACAGGTTGGACAGGAATGTTCCCATCCTGTGCTTATGGTTCGATGTGAAGTCAAAACTCATTCAGGACTTAAGGTTGAGCAAGAAGGTCATGTGGGCCCTGCAGGAGCTGCTAAAGAGGGAACAGGGCCATGGCTGGAGGGCCTATACTGGCTGGCCCACGGTCTGTCCTACCGTGTGGTGTCACGGGTCTTCAGGGTTCCCAGGTCCACGATACACAGAATTGTCCACAGTTAATATGGAATAAATTGCCCAAAAGCCATGTTTTAGGCTTTGGAAGTCAGACCCACATTTGCATTCCGTGCTTTTCTGCATTACTATTCAATAAACATCTTTATTTTGAGTAACACCTTGGTGGTTTATTTCATAATGATGTGAGATACTGTGTGTGAACTATGTGACTGTTGGACAGAAAACAACTACAAATCACTCCAGTTGAAATAATAGTTTACTTTCAGAAAAACAAAATCACATTGGGCCGAAATACATAATAGTAAATAAATAATATGTCACAAATTGTAACAAAAATATACCAATACTTCCATAAAGCTGGAAAACACAAACTGGAAGTTCATTGAGTTCTTAATAAAATAAAATATTTTCCTTTTATAAAACAAAGGGAAACATTGCAGGGATGTCACTGTTCTGGAAATTTGTCCACGAGCTTCCCAAAAAGGACGGGAACCGCTCAGTTTTGGCCACAGTTTCCTCGAGCCTTTTCCTCACTCCGGCAGACTCCGCTTTCAAAAAGTCAAGGAGTGTATCGTGCTTCCTTTTTTTTCTGGGTGATTTGGGGTTTGGCGCCGGATTAGAAGATGCCAACGACGTGCCCGTTGGTGTGGATGGCGTGGTAGCTGTGATGGTGGCCAGCTCTTCCACGGGACGTTCTACATTGGCCTTTAGGTTGGGTGGAAAAAACAAGAATTACTTAATGCTTGTGTATTGCACAAAAACAACTGTGTATAGGATGCTCAACAAGTTGATGTGAGAAATTATAGGATGTGTTCTGGATAATTATTTGATAGTGAATAGATACACAAAATTGACATGTTATTCTTATGGCTGTAAGAGCCTTCTATTGGCCAGCATCACATATGCTTTAGAATTGTCTCCACATTTGGACAACATTTTGAAAAGGTAATTAGTTTACTTAATATGTGTTTACAGAGAAGGCAGTGGACTGTGTGATAGTAATTTGTTTCAACTGTATTTCCACGTGAAATTCGGAGACATTACTCATAATGCATGATGAAAACTAATGCATTCTGATCTCACATGAAAGAATCATATTGTAAATAAAACACGACACCTGAAATTGTGTGCAGTAAACAAGGGCTTATGTCTAGAACGGTATTCTGACTGCTCCATGTAGATGTAAAAAGCACGACTCGTTTAAGATAAAAACAGGGATGGGCTGAACCGTGATTTTCTGCAGTTATCCTACTTTACAGTTTGTAGCGTGAAGATTTTTTTTGCCAGCTCCCTTGGTAGATTAGTGCACTTCGTAAAGTAGCGATTTTGCAGTGTTCGTGTTTTAATGCAAAAATACGATTTTCTATTGCATTTACGTCTAACTAAGATATCTCAATACATTTTGTTGCAAATACATGCGTGGTTGTGGAAAACTACTTACAATTGTGCGGTTCCCTTTCGGGCATGTTTGTTGATATTGAGTATTCGTAAAGCCTTCTGGGTAGTCACTTCGCTGCCAAGTGAGGTCGAGAGCCCCCTCGGTCTTGAAGTGGCTACGACATGGTTTGAGGGCACTTCTGCCTCGGTCTTGAGAGTATCGGGACACACCCCATTTTCACGTGAACGCGCAAACCGAGTGACTAGGGCACATAGCGAGTGAAAGTGCGAAGAATGGGACTCAGCCTAAGTCACTTCTTGGTTACTTCCTGTTCTGTTTAAGGTAATTCCTGTTAGTTTTGGTCACTTTTGGGGTATTTCCTGTTTGATTTAAGGTATTTCCTGTTAGTTTTGGTCACTTCTGGGTTACTTCCTGTTCTATTTAAGGTATTTCCTGCTAGTTTTGGTCACTTTTCGGTTACTTCCTGTTACATTTGGGCCCTTTGTCTTTATCACAGGGTTATTTTACATTTGATACTGTTTCATTCAAGCATTTTGGATTATGAGGTACTTCCTGTGTCTATTCCTTAGAGCCAACCGGAGATGGAGTATTCGTTTCCGGAGCTGCAGGCCCCCCGTTCCAACGTTGCGGATACTCCTTGGCCTCAGGTGCACTCGCACACCCAGAAGCCTCACGGTGAGCCGAAAACCCCCCGCCATTTTTCACATCAACTCGAAAATCAAATAAAAATCGGCACCTTTCTGCAATTTTCGGCTCAGGTGTGAGAGCGCGTGGCGAAAAGGCGGGTGCCAAAAGTCTGAGCAGGGGCAAACATCAGGTGCAACATGCGGAAGAGGGCGCCACCGCTGAGCATGACTTCCTGGGTTGCATGTCCAGGTGAGCTCGGAAGGAGTTTTTACGAATTCATATTATTCACGTTTTATTTTGAAAATGCATTTTCAGAAAACTCCTTTTTAATTGAAGTGAAGTCATGTTTATTTTATGGCCTTAATCACTGCACAGACCAGAGTGTTATTGTATCATTCCCTGATCTAAAACCTACATGAGGCTGAGGAAAAACTCAAAAACCTCAAGTCATGTCTCAAAGGGCTGCACAGACCACAGACTATTGCAGACCACAGACTATTATGACACCATCCCCTGATCTAAGACCGACATGAGGGCAAGGAAAAACTCAAAAACATGTCAAGTCCTGTTTATTTGTTTAACCCTTAGTCACAAGGAGTCTCAAACGGCTGTACAGACCACAGACTATTGCAAACCACAGACTATTATGACTTCATCAACTGATCTAAAACCTACATGAGGGCAAGGACTCAAAAAAACTCAAAAACATGTCAAGCCAAGTCAAATCATATTTATTTGTATGGCCCTTAATCACAAGGAGTCTCAAAGAGCTGCACAGACCACATCTTATTGCAAACTACAGACTATCAAGACACCAACCCCTGATCTAAAACTGACATGAGGGCAAGGAAAAACTCACACATGTCAAATCAAGTCAAGTCATGTTTATTTGTGACTCCCTTAATCACAAGAAGTCTCCAAGGGCCACAGAATATTGCAAACTAGACTACTCTGACACCATCCCCTGATCTAAAACCTACATGAGGGTAAGGAAAAACTCACACATGTCAAATCAAGTCAAGTCATGTTTATTTGTGACTCCCTTAATCACAAGAAGTCTCAAAGGGCCGCAGACTATTGCAAACTGCACACTAGTCTTCCACCATCCCCTGATTTAAATCTTACACGAGGGCAAGGAAAAACTCAAAAACATATCAAGTCAAGTCAAGTCATGTTTATTTGTGACACCCTTAATCACAAGGAGTCTCAAAGAGCTGCATAGACCACAAGGACAAAGTATAGACTCTTATGACGCTATCCCCTGATCTAAAACCTACATGAGGGCAAGGAAAAACTCCAAAACATGTCTAGTCACGTTTATATGTGGTGCCTTAATCACAAGGAGTCTCAAAGGGCTGTACAGACTACAGTCTATTATGACACCATCCCCTGATCTGGAACCAACATGAGGGCAAGGGAAAACTCAAAAACCCCAACATGAGGAAACATTAGACAACTTCAATACACACACTCTCTCTCTCTCTCTCTCACACGCTTATCGCTTTCTCTCTCTCTCTTGCTTTTGGCTTTCTCTCTCTCTCGCCCTTGCTTTTTTGCTCTTGTTCTCGCTTTTCGCTCTCTCTCACTTTTTGCTCTCTTTTTGCTTTCGTTTCGCTCTCTCTCTTGCTTTTGCTTTTTCTCTCTCGCTCTCATTCACGCTTCTCTCTCTATCTCTCTCTTTCGTTCTTGCTTTTCTCTCTCGCTCTCGCTTTTTGCTCTCTCTTTCTCTCTCTCTTGCTCTTCGCTCTCTCTCGCTTTTCTCTCTTGCTTTTCTCTCTCGCTTTTCTCTCTCTCTCTCTCTCTCTCTCTCTCTCTCTCACGCTTATCGCTTTCTCTCTCTCTCTTGCTTTTTGCTTTCTCTCTCTCTCGCCCTTGCTTTTTTGCTCTTGTTCTCGCTTTTCGCTCTCTCTCGCTTTTTGCTCTCTTTTTGCTTTTGTTTCGCTCTCTCTCATGCTTTTGCTTTTTCTCTCTCGCTCTCATTCACGCTTCTCTCTCTATCTCTCTCTTTCGTTCTTGCTTTTCTCTCTCGCTCTCGCTTCTTGCTCTCTCTTTCTCGCTCTCTTACTCTTCGCTCTCTCTCGCTTTTCTCTCTTGCTTTTCTCTCTCGCTTTTTTCTCTCTCTCTCTCTCTCTCTCTCTCACGCTTTTTGCTTTCTCTCTCTCTCGCCCTTGCTTTTTTGCTCTTGATCTCGCTTTTCGCTCTCTCTCTCTTTTTGCTCTCTTTTTGCTTTTGTTTCGCTTTCTCTCTTGCTTTTGCTTTTTCTCTCTCGCACTCATTCACGCTTCTCTCTCTATCTCTCTCTTTCGTTCTCGCTTTTTGCTCTCTCTTTCTCGCTTTTTGCTCTCTCTTTCTCTCTCTCTTGCTCTTCGCTCTCTCCCGCTTTTCTCTCTTGCTTTTCTCTATCGCTTTTCTCTCTCTCTCACTCTCTCTCTCGCTTTTGGCTATCTCTCTTGCGCTTTTCGCTTTCTCTCGCTTTTCACTCTCGCTCTTGCTTTTTCTCCCTCTCTCTCACGCTTATCGCATTCTCTCTCTCTCTTGCTTTTTGCTTTCTCTCTCTCTCGCCCTTGATTTTTTCTCTTTCTGTTTCACTCTCTCTATTCTCTATCTCTCTCTCTCTCTCTTGCCCTTCGCTCTCTCTCGCTTTTTCTCTCTCGTTTTTCTCTCTCTCTCGCTTTTTGCTATCTCTCTTGCGCTTTTTGCGCTCTCTACCTTTTCACTCTTTCTCTCTCTCTCTCTTTCTTTCTCTCTCTCTTTCTCTCTCACTTTTCACTCTTTCTTTCGCTTTCCCCTTTCTCTCTTTCTCTTTCTCTCTCTCTCTCTCTCTCTCTCTTGCTCTACGCTCTCTCTTGCTTTTTGCTCTCGCTTTTCTCTCTCGTTTTTCTCTCTCTCTCTCGCTTTTTGCTATCTCTTTTGCCCTTTTTGCGCTCTCTCCCTTTTCACTCTTTCTCTTTCTCTCTTTCTGTCTTTCTTTCTCTCTCTCTCTCTCTCTCTCTCTCCCTCCCTCTCGCTGTCCCCTTCTCTCTTTTTCTCTAACCTACTAGTCCGGCCCCGAAAGAATGTTCTATCGTGTGGCCCCTTAAAATGAGTTTGACACCACCGTGTTAGATAATACTGCTCATCTAGCTAATTTTAAAAATGACTTTTCCACTACACAACGTTGCCTCTCTGCCCCAAAAGCCGAGCTCTACACCGTTTTCTGCCACCTAGTGGCGAACACTGTCATTACAACTCGGAGCGCCTCATTTACTAACCCTAAGCTGAATTTTTGGGAATCGGTGCGTCTTTTGACAATAAGCTCCGCCTTTTTTGCCCCGCGTTACAGGCGTTCGGGTCTGCCCCGGTGGATTCTGGCCGCATGCCTGTTCCTGTCCATTATGGTGATGGTGTGGCTCAGTTGCGCCAGCCTGGTGACGGCGCCCGACCAGCACATCAAGACGCAGGTCCCGCTTTCTCCTTTTTGGGGTTTGTTTTAGCTAGCGTGCCTTGGTGGAGGTATTCGTGGCGTTACATACTAGTAGATTAAAGAGAAAGCGAGAAAAGGGTACAAAAAGAGAGAGAGAAAAAAAAGGAGAAAGAGAGAGAAATAGAGAGGTTTTTGAGAATAAGATAAAGAAAGAGAAAGACTGGGGGAAGGAGAGAAAAAGGGAGAATGGAAAGACAAAATGGAAATATGAGAAAGTGTGGAAAAAGACAGGGGGAGAAAGACAAAAAAGAGAGGCACAGAGAGAAGAAATGGAGAAAGAGAGGGAGAAAAACAAAAGAACAAACAGAGAGAGGGAAAGAGAGAGAAAGGGAGAAGGAATAGCAGGGGAGAGGAAGAGATAGAGAGAAAAATAAAGAAAGACTGGGGAAAAAAAGAGAAAGAGAGAGAAAGGAAGAATGGGGAGAAAAAGTGGAAACATGAGAAAGAGGAAAAGGACATGGAGAGGAAACGAAAAAAGAGAGAGGCAGAAAGAGAATAAATGGAGGCAGAGAGGGACAAAAACATTGCGTTGATCCTCTAAAAAGAAAAGGAAACAAAGAAAAATGACGGGTGGATATTTTTTTTTTAAAAAGGCAGCTCAAACCCGAACGTAATGATTGACATCTTATGCCTGACCGTACATGGGCTCGTTGGTGCGAGAGAGTGACTGAATCTATTTTTTGCGGATCATCTAGAAAAATATAGAAATCAAGAATTCCAAAAAAATAGGCAGCAAGAAGCTCAGCCCAAACCCAAACATAATGATTGACATTTTATGCCTGACCCTACGTGGGCTTGTTGGAGCGAGAGAGTGAAGAAATACATTGCGCAGATCCTCTAGAAAGGAAAAGAAATGAAGAAGATCAGGGGTAGATAATTAAAAGAAAAAAAGGCAGCAAGAGAGAATCAAGGCCCGAACCCGAACATAATGATTGACATCTTATGCCTGACCGTACTTGGACTCGTAGAGAGTGAAGAAATACACTGCGCGGATCTTCTAGAAAGGAAAAAAAATGAAGAAGATGATGGGTGAATAATGAAAAAAAGGCAGTGAGAGATAAGCAAGGTCCGACCCAAACCCGAACCTAATGTTTAACATTTCAAGACTGACTGGACACGCCGGCTTGTTGGCAAAAGAGGTGGACGGAATCCATTGCGCGGATCCTCTCCAATGTAAAGTAAAGGAAACAGGATGACAGGTGGATAATTTAAAAAAAAAGGCACAGAGAGAGAAGCCCGGCCTGAACCCGAACGTAATCATTGACATTTTAAGCCTGACCATACGTGGGCTCGTTGATGCTAGAGAGTGATGCCATACACTGCGTGAATCCTCCAGAAAGGAAAAGAAATGAAGATGACGGGTGGATCATTTTTTTTAAAAAGACAGCAAGAGAGAAGCCTGGCCCAAACCCAAACGTAATGATTGACATTTTCTATCTTACTGGAGGCAAGTTTGTTGGCACAAGAGGGGGAAGGAATCCATTGCGCGGATCCTCTACACAGAAAGGGAAAGGAAACAGAATGATGGGTGGATAATTTTATTTTAAAAAAAGGCAGCGAGAGAGACGCCCAGCCCGAACCCGAACATAATCATTGACATTTTAGGCCTGACCGTACGTGGGCTTGTTTGTGCCAGAGTTTGACGGACTATACTGCGTGAATTCTCCAGAAAGAAAAAGAAACGAAGATGACGGGTGGATAAATTTTTAAAAAAGGCAGCTAGAAAGAAGCCTGGCCCAAACCCGAACGTAATGATTGACATTTTATGCCTTACTCGAGACAAGTTTGTTGGCACAATCCATTGCGCGGATCTCTACAAAGAAAAGCAAAGGAAAGGAAACAGTATGACGGGTGGATAATTTAAAAAGAAAAGCAGCGAGAGAGAAGCCCGGCCCGAACCCGAACGTCATGATTGATATTTTAGGCCCGGGCTCCAGATTTTCCCCTGTAACACTGATTTCTATCCGCCTACAGCTCAGCATCAACGGCGACAAAGACTTCCTGGACGAGACACAGGTAAAGGTGAATCCGTACCACCTCAGCCCCCTATTGGCCGTCAACATCAAGAGGGCGGCGCCCGAGGACTGCCTGGAGGCGGGGCCTCTGCCTGTCAAGGTGGACCTGGATAAGACACGCGTTTAGAAGAATCCCTCATTTTTTTTTCTATTCCTTTCAGGAGCACCGCACGCCATTTCCATTATCAATCATCTCTATTCGGTGTACCGTAAACTCCGGACTCCAAGCCGCTCCTTTTTTTCCCTACAATTTAAACACTGCGCCTTTAAGAATTTTCTTTTTTTTTTGTCGCAGCACCGAAGATAACGGCAAGCTGCTCTTTTCCACAATGCGCTCCAAATACAATACATCTGAAAACATTTAGGATGCCCTTCTAGAGAAATGAGTAATTTTTTTTTGCCGATAGTATTCATACAATACATAGCAGGAGCAAAATGGGAAATTTCTCAGTACTTTATTGAATATTTACACATTACCGTAAGTACTTACGGTATTTCAAGACCTCGTGGGTCACCTCAAACGGCTAGCAGCTAGCTTAGCAGGTTTCATAAAAACAAAGCATTACAATGGCACCTGGTGGATGTGATTTCTGCCAAGTGCTCTAGATGTCAAAGTGAAGAAATGTAATCCGTCGAAATTAACCTTCCTAATGAGTGACACGCATGAATTGATAAACCAGATTCTCACTGTCCCCGTGGAGTTAAATGGCAACCTCGGCAGAATCGGTGGGGAAATGTCGAGTATAGAAAAGTCACACATTCTGTGAGGCTCGAGGTGAATATGAATTAGTTTAGGATTAAGATATACGCAGCAGTACGACAAAAACGGCATCAAAACAAAACTCGATGGAATGTTTTGACTGAAATTCTGATCTTAAGCTATCCCATCCCTTGCACCCAAGACAAAGTGATAGAGAGGAAACCAAGTATTTCTATTACTAGATAAAACTCATTACAAGTACAATATGTTACTTTTCCTTACTAGACATTTCCCCGCTGATTTTTAGTTCATTTTCATGGTTGCGGTATAAAACCCAGTGCTCTGTAGTCCGGAATTTACGGTAATTTAATTGGAGCTTCCATGTGGTTTGAGGATTCATTTTTCATTTAGAGGAGAGAACAAGAGGCTAATTAGCCCCGCCCATTTTATTTCATCAGCCAGTTGAATGCAGACAAAATTTGAGGTTTTTCTACCTGCATGCCAAACCAAGCTTCTATCATCCCATCACTAACGCTCCAGTAGAGGCCCAGTGTGTATTAAAAAGCGCCCCCTGGTGGTGTAAGAATACTTAATTATTGATTCAAAAACTCATGGAATATCTCATAAATAAGACTCATCGGTTTGGGAATGTATATATATAACACTACTTGAGTCGTTCCTTGAAGAAACCGCCATCTTGCTACTACGGAAGCCCGGATGACCCTTTTTTAAGATATCTTGTCCTGGGGGTGATCTAAGCACTTCACGGAATCAGCTTCCGCAGCTGAGCCTAATTTGTAATGGTCACTGAGTCCCAGGATTCAGGCATCTTGTACTCTTTTTTCCACTGTTTCCTTCTCTAGCCACTCATATTAGAGATTTGCTTGCAGGCTATGGATGGACACAATATTTGTTCTTAAGTGGAACTTACATAAATGGTCATTTGAGCAAACGTCTCTGACTTACGTGATTTAGGCATCTCCCACTTTTTTCCTTCTCTAGCCACCCATTTTAAACACTTGCTAGCTACAGGCTATCGCTAGCCGTTATCATTATTTTACTGCTTCGTCGTTCAGTGTCGCTCGCCTTCCCGAGCTGCTCACAAAACCGAACGTTGCAGATTTCCAGGATTTGGTCCATTTTCTATTTTCCTCCCACTGTTTCCTTCTCTAGCCACCCATTTTAAACACTTGCTAGCTACAGGCTATCGCTAGCCGTTATCGTTATTGTTTTACTGCTTCGTCGTTCAGTGTCGCTCGCCTTCCCGAGCTGCTCACGAAAGCGAACGTCGCAGATTTCCGTGATTTGGTCCATTTTCTGTTTTCCTCCCACTGTTTCCTTCTCTAGCCACCCATGTTAAACACTTGCTACAGGCTATCGCTAGCCGTTATCGTTATTGTTTTGTTGCTTCGTCATTCAGTGTCACTCGCCTTCCCGAGCTGCTCACGAAAGCGAACGTCGCAGATTTCCGTGATTTGGACCATTTTCTATTTTCCTCCCACTGTTTCCTTCTCTAGCCACCCATGTTAAACACTTGCTACAGGCTATCGCTAGCCGTTATCATTATTTTACTGCTTCGTCGTTCAGTGTCGCTCGCCTTCCCGAGCTGCTCACAAAACCGAACGTTGCAGATTTCCAGGATTTGGCTCATTTTCTATTCCCCCCCACTGTTTCCTTCTTTAGCCACTCTTGTTAGCCACTGGGATGGCAGGTAGTGTTATTGACAGCTGCTCCTGCTTTGTCCCTCTGTGGCTACAGGTTAGTTAGCTAGTTGTTAGCTGCTATCGTTCTTGTTAGCTTCTCTGTGTTCGTCTTTCATCGCTGATTTCTATTATTAAGGCATCTTGCACTTATTTTCCACTGTTTCCTTCTCTAGCTGAAACAATTTTTTTTTGCTGACGCCAGGCTAAATTTTGCTGAGTGGTATTCTTCAGGCTTCCGTAGTTTGTCTTCTGAATGCACTCGTTTCAACAATGACTTCTAGTGGGGAAACCCTAACCCTATAGGAGGGCAAGGAAAAACTCAAAAACCCCAACATGAGGAAAATGAAAAAACCTTGAGAAGGGGCTGAATACTAATAAACGAATTTCCAACTCCAAAGTGTCTTGCATTTTGCAGTTATTTTAAATCTTTGTATATAAATATATCCAAATACTACATGGTACCACAGACCCGATCGGGATAAGTGGAAGAAAACTGAAAGATGGATGGAGTGTTGGTATTATTTTATTCAAACTAGGTGAGAACTAATTTTTCATGGGATCAAATATTTTTTGTTTTCCCTCCTTCCTGGAAAAATTACTATTACAAAATCTCAATACACAGCCCCCAGTCATCCTCTCTTTAATGCAGTGCACTCGTCCTGTCCCATGTGCAGAAAAACACCCCCAAAGCATGATGCTACCACCCCTATGCTTCACAGTGGGGATGGTGTTCTTCAAGAGTGTACTCTTCATTCTTCTTCCTCCAAACACGCTTAGTGGAATTCTGACCAAACGGTTCTATTTTGGTCTCATCTGACCACAAAACTTTCTCCCATGACTCCTCTGTATCGTCCATGATTTCTGAGTGGGAGAAATAGCAAAATCCTTTCTTTCTTCACTGTATAAATTATTAAGAAATATTTCTTTTAAAAATCCTGAGATGATATTTAAACAACTCCTCCCCAAAAAGATAATATTTAAAAAAAGAAAGAAAACGTTACAACAAAAACATCAAGATTAGTCTTGATTCTTTTATAGAATATAATCATTACTAAGTAAGTAAGTACATAGACTTGTTTTTACCCAAAATGTGAAAAAAACAATAAAATTGTGGTTATAAATATATAAGACAGAAAAAGAGAGAAAGAAAGAGAGAGAGGGAAACAGAGAGGGAGAGGTACCGAGAGAGAAAGACATAGCGAAAGAGAAAGTGATGAAGAGATTGAAAGAGAGGAATAAAGATAGAAAGAGAGAAGGAGCAAGAGGGAAGGAGAGAGCGAAAGAGAACAAGAAAGTGAGAGGGACAGAAAGAGAGAGAGTGAAATAGAGTAAAAGATAGAGAGAAAAAGAGGGAGAAAGGGCAGGATAGAGAAAGAGAGGTAGAGAAAAAGAAAAGAGAGAAAGAGAGAGAGAAACAGAGAGGGAGGGGCACAGGGAGAGAAAGACATAGCGAAAGAGAAAGAGGGTGATAAAGAGATTGAAAGAGAGGAATAAAGATAGAAAAAGAGAAGGAGGAAGAGGGAAGGAGAGAGCGAAAGAGAACAAGAAAGTGAGAGGGACAGAAAGAGAGAGAGTGAAATAGAGTAAAAGATAGAGAGAAAAAGAGGGAGAAAGGGCAGGATAGAGAAAGAGAGATACAAAGAGAGGAAGAGAAAAAGAAAAGAGAGAAAGAGAGAGAGAGAGAAACAGAGGAGCACAGGGAGAAAAAGAGAAAGAGGGTGATAAAGAGATTGAAAGAGAGGAATAAAGATAGAAAGAGATAGAAAGAGAGGAGCAAGAGGGAAGGAGCGAGAGAAAGAGAACAAGAAAGAGAGAGCAAAAGAGAGAAAATGAGAAAGAGATGAAGAGATAGAGAGAGAGAGAGAAAAAGAGGAAGAAAAGGCAGGATAGAGAAAGAGAAATGGAAAGAGAGAGAGACAGAGGTAGAGAGAAAAAGAAAAAAGACAGAAGAATAGAAAGAGAGAAGAAAGATAGAGAGACTGAGAAAGAGAGAAAGAGAATGAGAGGGAGAGAGCATGAGAGAGAAAATGAGAAAAAATGAAGAGAATAAAGAAAAAGAGAGTGAAGAAAGATAAAGAGAGAGACAAAGAAGTGTATTTTTAAAAGAATGAATCCCTTTTAACAAGTATCGTAAACATTTATAAAATTGTGTTTTCTTTAAAAAAAAATAAAAAATGCCATCTCTGAACGAATAAATCTTATAAAAAAACTAAAAAGTAATAAATAGTCCTGCCGTCTGTTTTAAGAATCACCGCGTTGACCGCCAGGGGGCGCTGTACATCCAAAAATCTACATGACAATAAAACAGTATTTTTTTAAATCGAAAGTGTAATCCTGATAAAAAAATACGATACAATATATTTATTTTCAAAATGATTTTTTTAAAAAAATGATTGGATCAACCACAAGAGGGAGCTCTACATCCATAAATCTACATAATAATAAAGTACAGAAGTATTTTTGTTTTAAATCGAAAGTGTCATCGTGTTAAAAAAATACCATACAGTATGTTCATTTCTGAAAGGAATTTTAGAAAAATACATTGGATCAACCACAAGAGGGCGCTGTACATCCAGAAATTTACTTAATAACAACAAAGTGTGTTTTTTAAATAGGAAGTACAATTGTGATTTAAAAATACTCTCTTGGAAAGAAATGTACTGTATTGTATGTTTTACGAATGAACAGATCCACCACAAGAGGGCGCCCTACATCCAGAAATAAACCTAGCATTAAAATTGTGTTTTTAAAATGAAAAATCTAACGAGTACCGTGATTTATAAGTATAATTGCGTGTTTTGATTCAACAAAAATTGTAATATTGTGTAAAAAGTCCGTTACAAATAAATCTCAGTACCTCCATTCTCCCTAAAGTACATTTACTTCAATAATATCGTTTAAAGTAAGTCGAATAAAAGTATAATAAATACAAACCGAATTTTAATGGTTCTCTAGACCAGTGTTTCTCAAATGGAGGTACGGGACCCCAAAATTGGACCGCGGACTACGCTGATTAAACGAAAGGCCGGCCCAACCACTAGAGGGCCCCCAAGAGTAGTTCACTTTTTGGGTCCCCACTGTTACTTAGTGTGTCAAAAATACTCCAGAAATACAACCAAAATACTACACGATAACTAAAAAAATTAAATATCAAATATAGTGCTAAAAATCAGGGACCTCATATATAATTTTGCATCATTCTGAAAATTAAAAAATAGTAAAGAATTATTACAAAACTATTACTACAGACGACAAAATTATTACAAAACACTACTACAGAATTATTTACTCCAAAAATACTACAAAAAGTCAGTCATAGTACAAAAATACTAAAGAGATATGACAAAAATACTACGATGAAAATACTACAAATAAATATACTAAAATACTGCTTTGGAAATACATTAATTACACTTCTAAAAATACTAAGAAAATACAAATACATAATACTATAATATAAAAACTACTAGATAAATACTACTACAAAAATACTACTACAAGAGGGTTACCACAGAATAACTGCAAATTACACCTATAGCAATACTACAAAAAATGTATGAAAATATTACAAAAATAAAACTACAGTAACACTGCATTACAAAAATACTACAGAAAAACTACGAATATACAACAAATATTCTAATATGGAAATAAAACAAAATACAACAGAGATAGTACAAAAATACTTAAAAAAAATAATACTACAAAAATACCATCATCATAAATACAAAAAATAGTACGAAATACTACTAAAATACTGTCTGGAATTACATCAATTATATTCTACGGAAATACAAAAAAATACCAATACATAATAATACAATGTAAAAAAACTACTATAGAAATATTACTACAAAAATACTACTGCAAGAGTATTACAACAGAAATACTGCAAATTACACCTATAGCAATACTACATAACATCTATGGAAATATCACAAACATACTACAAAAATAAAACTACAGTAACACTGCATTACAGAAATACTACAGAAATACTACAGATATACAATAAACATTCAAATATGGAAATACAACAAAATCAACAGAGATAGTACAAAAATACTTTAAGAAATAAAACTACAAAAATACTATCATCATAAATACAACAATACTACGAAATACTACTAAAATACTGCTTTGGAATTACATCAATTATATTCTACGGAAATACCCCAAAAATACCAATACATAATAATATAATATAAAAAACTACTAGAGAGATATTACTACAAAAATACTACTACAAGGGTATTACAATAGAAATACTGCAAATTACACCTATAGAGATACTACATTACATCTATGGAAATATCACAAACATACTACAAAAATAAAACTACAGTAACACTGCATTACAAAAATACTACAGAAATACTACAGATATACAACAAACATTCTAATATGGATATACAACAAAATACAACAGAGATAGTACAAAAATACTTTAAAAAATAATACTACAAAAATACTATCATCATAAATACAAAAATACTACAAAATACTACTGAAATACTGCTTTGGAATTACATCAATTGTATTCTACGGAAATACAAAAAAAATACCAGTACGTAATAATATAATATAAAAAACTACTAGAGAAATATTACTACAAAAATACTACTACAAGAGGATTACCACAGAAATATGCAAATTACACCCATAGCAATACTACAAAAAATGTATGGAAATATCACAAAAATACTACAAAAATAAAACTACAGTCACACTGCATTACAAAAATACTACAGAAAAACTACAAATATACAACAAACATTCTAATATGGAAATACAACAAAATACAACAGAGATGGTACAAAAATACTTTAAAAAAATAATACTACAAAAATACTATCATCATACTAGAGAAATATTACTACGAAAATACTACTACAAGAGTATTACAACAGAAATACTGCAAATTACAACAATAGCCATACTACAAAAAATCTCCTATGGGAATATCACAAAAATACTACAAAAACTACAGTAACACTGTACTGCGAAAATACTACAGAAATACTACAGATATACAACACACATTCTAACATGGAAGTACTACAAAATACAACAGAAATGGTACAAAATACTACAAAAATAACTACTACAGTTATACTAAAAAACACTACAATTATAAAAACTACGGTAATAATACGAAAGTACTACGAAAATACTCAACATATACAAAAAAAATCTACATTCAAAATAGAGAGTAGAAATGCAAGATATGGATTTTATTATCGTGAAGATAGTAACATGTTTTATAAATATATATATACATATATATATATATATATATATATATGTATAATAAATAAAAGCTACAGTAAGCTATAAGTAATGAATACGTTTTACTATATCCGGTTTAACCTTCACAATAAATGTGTTTAACACATTTGAGAAGTGGAATTGTTTTCCGTTTCCGGATTTGGGTCGTAGTTTGCTTACTTTTGTTGTTGTTGCATTACTCGTTTTGACCACTTGGTGTCAGTGCAGGTAAGCAATTTCACTTGTTTTTCTACTTTCCTTGCGGAGTACTTTTCAAGTTTTTACGTGTTGACCCAGGAGCCTTCATGGGGCCCTAGGCAAAATGAGATTAGGGGCCACCCCAGGGGCGGTGAGAAAAAGAGAGGGGATGGGACCAAAAAGAGAGAAAAGGCGAAAGAGAGAGAGAGAGAGAGAAAAGAGATAGAGAGAGAAAAGAGGGAGAGAGAGAGAGAAAAGAGAGAGAGAGAAAAGAGGGAGAGAGAGAAGAGAAACACATCCAAACAACAAACAACATATCTAAAGAAAAACAGAAAGAGAGGAAGAGAGAAACAGAGAAGGGAGGAAATAGAGAAGGGGAAAGCAAAGGGGAGGGAGGGAGGGAGAGAGAGAGAGAGAGAGAGAGAGAGAGAGAGAGAGAGAGAGAGAGAGAGAGAGAGAGAGAGAGAGAGAGAGAGAGAGAGAGGAAAAGGAAATAAGGAAGAAAAAGCAAAAGAAGGTAAAAAGACAGAGATAAAGAGACAAGGGGCCACCCCAGGGGCGGTGAGAAAAAGAGGGGATGGGACGAAAAAGCGGGAAAAGGCGAAAGAGAGAAAGAGATAAAAGAGAGAGAGAGAAAAGAGAGAGAGAGAGAGAGAGAAAAGAGGGAGTAAGAGAGAGAGGAGAAACACATCCAAACAACAAACAACAAATCTAAAGAGAAACAGAAAGAGAGAAGGAGAGAAACAGAAGGGAAGAAATACAGAAGGGGAAAGCAAAAGAGAGGAGGAGAGAGAGAGAGAGAGAGAGAGAGAGAGAGAGAGAGAAAGAGGGAAAGGAAATAAGGAAGAAAAAGCATAAGAAGGTAAAAAGACAGAGAGAGAGAGAAAGAGACAAATAGAAACAAAGAAAGAAAAAAAAAGAGAGACCAATAGAGTGAAATAGAGAGAGAGAGAGAGTGAGAGTGAGAGAGGAAAAAGGGAGGAATAAAGAGAGAGAAGAAGAAATACAAGTACAGCGTTTGTGAGAGGCACCTGGCTCTGGCGACGTCAAGTGGAGCTCGTTTTTCTCTTGTGCTTCCCTCAGCGTTGTATCGCGGGCCGACTTCAATCCCTAAGCGGGCCTGTTACGGCCCGCGGGCCGCCTGTTTCACACCCCTGATTTAAAGGTTCCAACTTCAGAAAATGAAATATCTTTTCAGCCATTTTCTGTTTTTTTCTCACTTAAAATCATTTTCTTCTTTTTTTAACCAGTTTCTTTGAACTTAATTTTTTTTCAACATTAATTTTTTTAAGAATAATATAAAAATCTCTCTCTCTCTCTCTCTCTCTCTCTCTCTCTCTCTCTCGATTTATTTCAGAACGGCCCAAGAATAAAACACAAAATTATGTTATCATTTAATTTATCAATAAAAAAAAAATACATACATTTCAGTAAAAACGTGTTGTTTTCCGCTTATATTTCCCAAAAATATTGAAAGAAAATTCTCAATATTTCATTCATAAATGGGAAAATAAGCTACTCTAAAAAAAAACGTGTCCAATTTAATATATTTAAAGAAAATTCAGAATATGACCCAGGACAAAATGGTGGAAGCAGATTACACACACTTGCGTTTTAATTTAATTTACAAACGAAAAAAATAGAATTAGCTAACTTATAATACCATTTTTTCATGTAGTACTACTATTAATATATTTAGAAATATTTTAAATATGTTTAAAAACAAAAACAAGTATATGTATCACAATAAAAGTACTTTAGTAAATTACTTAAAATCTTTAAATTAGAAAGAATTGAGTAACAGTACTTTTAAAACTATATTTTTTCCCTCTTTTTATTAAATTTTATATTTTATTTCATCAGCAGGAAATTGTGTATGTATTTTTCGCTCTTTGATATATTTTACTTGTTTTTCTAATTAAACAAAGAAGCTATGATTTCAAAATGAGCAACATTGTGAAGTGTGAAGCCCCCCTTTTCCTCACACAGTTAGTCTGTGCCTTGCCATGATTTTTTTTCCCTATTTATTCATTTTCTATTATTTTATTTTATTTTTTCAATTGTAATTATTGTGATTGTCTGTGTATTTTGGTGTTCTGGGTTGCTTGGTGAAGAAGAAGGTGAGTATTTTATTTCCTTGTATAGTAAATATTTTTAAGCAGTATTTTGAATATCAGTTCTTTACCAGAAAAGGGCTACACAAATATTATTTTTATTGATTATTTTTGCATGAATAATTATGGTAGTTCCTTATGTTGAGGTTTTTGAGTTTTCCCTCGCTCTGGTGTAGGTTTTAGATCAGGGGATGGTGTCATAATAGTCTGGAGTTTGCAATAGTCTATGGTCTGCACAGCCCTTTGAGACTCTTTGAGATTTAGGGCATCACAAATAAACAGGACTTGATTTGACATGTTTTTGAGTTTTTCCTTGCCGTCATGTCGGTTTTAGATCAGGGGATAATGTCATAATAGTCTGTAGTTTGCAATTGTCTGTGCAGCCCTTTGAGACTCCTTGTGAATAAGGGCGTCACAATTTTAACATGACTGGACTTGACATGTTTTTGAGTTTTTCTTTGCCATCATGTCGGTTTTAGATCAGGGGATGGTGTTACAATAGTCTGTAGTTTGCAATAATCTGTGCAGCTCTTTGAGACTCATTGAGATTAAGGGCGTCACAAATATAGATGACTTGACATGTTTTCGAGTTTTTCCTTGCCCTCATGTCGGTTTTAGATCAGGGGATGGTGTCAGAATAGTCGGGAGTTTGCAATACTCTGCGCAGCTCTTTGAGACTCATTGAGATTAAGGGCGTCACAAATATAGATGACTTGACATGTTTTTGAGTTTTTCCTTGCCATCATGTTGGTTTTAGATCAGGGGATGGTGTCAGAATAGTCGGGAGTTTGCAATAGTCTGCGCAGCTCTTTGAGACTCATTGAGATTAAGGGCTTCACAAATATAGGTGACTTGACATGTTTTTGAGATTTTCCTTGCCCTCATGTAGGTTTTAGATCAGGGGATGGTGTCATCATAGTCTGTGGTTTCCAATAGTCTGTGGTCGGTTCAGCCCTTTGAGACTCCTTGTAATTAAGTGCCAAACAAATAAACATGACTTGACTTGAGGTCTTTGAGTTTTTCCTTGCTCTCATATAGGTTTTAGATCAGTGGATGATGTTATAATAGTCTGTAGTTTGCAATAATCAGTGGTCTGTGCAGCCCTTTGAGACTCCTTGAGAAACAAGGGCCATACAATTAAACGTGACTTGACTAGTTCCATAACATGACCTTTTCCTCCCTACAACAAGGGGGCGCTGTGCACTCAGATTTCACCCTATTCTAATTCTTCATTATCCCCGTTATTGTTGTCCGTTTATAATCGCTTACACCCGCAACCTGCACTCAAAATTACCCAGAATTCAAACTAAAAATGATATTTATACCGTAATATCACATTTACACGTATTTATTGATAGTTTTTTTTTTACTGTTTTGTGGAAAGATACATTCAGAATCTGCATAACTGAATCAAAACAGAATGGCAGTTCTCAATGCACTGTTAATAAACGATTTTAGACGAAAATAGAGTTTAAAATAAATCCATATTTATGTATTTAATGTTTAGAAGAGTTTGTTTACCGGTTTTCCAACTACGTTAACGAGAGCTCTTTAAATTTGGCACGCACTGAATGAAAAGGAGACGTAACTAAACGGCGACTTTAAATGCATGACTGCAACCAATAATTATGCTAATATTTGATGATAAATAATAATTTAAAATTTGGATTATTTTGTGTTTATTCCTGCTTTGCACAGTCACGCCGTCCGATTGAACGTGTTACGTTTAAGGGGCGTGGGACGTTTCCCGAATAAAAGCGCATCAACATTAATCTGTCATAAAACACCCCCACTCTCCCCCCAAAAAACAAAAAAATAATCCAAAAAACAACCCCAAAAGAGCCAATCGGCTTTACGACATCTTCTCCCCCCACTCTGTGAGTCCTTCCACGCGCGTGGAAATACGTGTATACACGCACACACAGCCCGGATGCTAGCCGGACTATTAAACTCGGAGCCGGCCAAAAACGCCACTCGCTCCAGTGTGAGCGGACGGTTTCAAGTTGCCCTCTCTGTGAATTGATTCTACTATGAGCTTGCACCAAGGTGGTCCGCGGGAGAAGAGGGGGGAGCTGAGAGATATAGACAAAACCTCTTTTTAAAAGCAACAAATGAACACGGTTTACCTTCTAACGATCTTATTTAACAATCATACTTCGGTTATATCCGTGGCGCTCGCTTGAAACGAGTTTATAAGAGAAACAACAGCGATACATAATCCGGGTCCCCCCTCGCGCTGTAGTGGTACGGTCCACAATTTATTCCAGGGAAAGACTGACAGTTTTTTGGGTCATGAAGCAGCTGTTCAAGTCAGCGGCCGGTCCCCCCTCCGCTGGAATAAGAAATTAGTCCGTTTTCAAGTAAATAACTCCACTTTCTGGGCTGATAAGAAGAAATAACCCAAAAATACTCCCAGAAATAACATTTAAATCCAATAAATGTCAACTTCCCGCTCCTTTCGCGTTTCCGTAATGCCGATATCAAAACAACACGGGGGAGTCGATGTCATAAACTATTTACTTTTCGGGATGAGCTAGCGGTTGCTAGAAAATTGGGTTATATTTGGGATGGAAATGGATTTATTCCAAGTTAAGAGTGAGTTGAAATGATGTACCGTAGAGCGCACCTGATTATAAGCCGCACCCACCTCTTTTCAACTGATTTATCACTTTTGGACTTACATAAGCCGCATCCCTGTATAGGCCGCGTGCGGATGCATCAAAACTCGTGATACAGTCGCAAACCTAACCCAGGTCCTCGATCGAAATTAATTATTAGTACACAATCTTAAAATCACAATTGTCATCATGGATGGAAAATGATACCCGTAATTAACGTATGATGCAGACTTGTAAAGTCCGGGTCCCGTTGAAAGTAATCCAAGGAAACAAAATGTATATTTCCAAAATTAAGGGTGGGAAAATATATATATCCACTATTGTCCGCTGCGGCAACACACAGATCTACCGGTAACTCAGCTTTACCACACTTCCCATCAGCCCGCGTTTTCTCCGCCCCTTTTTTTTGGATTCGCTCGTAGTATACATAACAAAATAAATCTCTAAAATAAATACATGAGAAAAATATACAGTTGCAAATACATGTTATACACGGTTACTCATATATACAAAGAAAGACGGTACACCGAGAAAGTTCTGATAATAATAATATAACTTTCATCCGAAACCGTGCCTGTGAAGGGTAGCAACACGCTACTACGAACACGCTCGCTGCGCATTGAACGTAAATGATAAGAAAATCCGTACCTCAATTGTGAAATTCACGGTTAACTGTCCTCATCTTTCTCCATATAACTGTCGTCATCAAGGGTGTCTTCCTCATTTTTGTAAGGGTTTTTGTTCTATATTCGTTATCCATTATCCATTATCGGTCAAATCTAAGAACCCATTCAATTCGTATGTAAACAATAAGGACGCAGGTTGTCTCGGCGCCTTCATTTCACCGGTCATAGACTTACACTTACTCGAGTGCTGCGGGTGGCCGTTAGAAAAATGTCATAAACTAATCGCTTCACTGAATAAGCCGCAGGGCTGAACATTTGGGAAAAAAAGTAGTGGCTTATAGTCCGGAATTTACGGTAAATACACTTAAAGGGACAGTGTGTAATATTGAATGCCTCCCAGTGGTGCAAATTTTTCAATCGGTAAACAAACAACAACATTGATTTGAATACTAGGTGAAAATACGTGAACTGTGTTCATTTTTCTCATTGGTCGAAAAATTTGTGTTAGGTTTTAAATATTAAAATGTATCGTTTACCAAATTATTCGAATTCGAGCAATGCGCGCTCGTTTCTTGATGGAAAAGATGAACAGGAATAGCCGACATTTTCACACGGGGGGCAGATTTAATTTCATTTACAATTTAACTAAGCGTACTCCATCGTAAATGGCCGAATTAGTGTCGTCGGAGTCTCTGAGGAGTCCTCTTGCTTTCTCCTCTCAGCCCAGGTCCCCCCGCAAGATGGCGTCTCGACTCCTCCCGTGGGCGTGCCAAGGAAGCCCCCCCCGGGCGTCGCCATGTCTAGAAAACTCAAAAAAACACCGAGCGTTTCTACGACATCAGGGCCTCGTTTTCAAAACATCGCTTGCTGTCCTCCGTCAGAGTCCTGTTATCAAAATTCCCTGGACAAAATATTCTGCATTTGGAACAGCGTGACCTGTCATTGAACTATAGCCTACTCAGTGAGAATCTTCATTGCACTCAATACATGTAACTTGTATTCAATCGTGTAAAATCCTTTATAGTCAAATGTATAAAATCCTTCATGAGGATTTCTTTTACATCGTGGAATCCATACCTAAGGTCGCCGCCATCTTTGTCTGACGTCTTGCTGCTTGCTGATTTTCGTCCGCATGAGGTAACAGTGCCATTTATTCGTCAAATATTACAGAGCATCGAACGTTCGTAGTAATTCGGGGATACTCGATTCAAATATATTCAAAATCTTCGGAAACGGAATTTGTCGAGTACTGAAATATTTTTCCCATACAAAGTCATCATATTTATTTTTCTACCTTCGTTGGCATCCCAAAATACCCCCAATATTACTAGAATCTTAAAGGTACAGTGTGTAATATTTGACCACGAGATGTCTCTGTATGGTGTTGAGCAACTGTGAAAACATGTGCTAAAAAGTATGAGGGAGAATACAAACTACGGAGACTCAAAGTGACCAAAACACAAATTGTTTCCCCCACTTTTTTGCCTAGTCTTTTGGAAAGCAAGGAAAGAAAAATGGCAACTAAAAAAGGAAATAGAAGGAAAAAGAAAAAAGAGAGGAAATGTGAAAAAAGAGAAGAGAAGAAAACAACAAACAGAAAACGGAAAGAAAAGAAAGAAGAAAGAAAAGGGGTCAGGATGTAAGGAAAAGACAAAAGGCAAAGAGAATGGAAAAAATAGATAGGAAATAGAAGGGAAAAAAAGTCAAAAAAGGAAAAAAAAAGGGAAAAAAGGAAAGGAAAGAAAAAAAAAGAAACGGGGGGGAAAATGAAAGAACATTTTTTAAAACTGAAATGGAAAAGAGAAAAAAGCCAAAAAAGGGAAAAAGAAAAGAGAAAAAGATTTTAAACAAGGGTAACAACTAGAAGAAATAAAAAGGGGCAAAAATGAAAAAGCAGAGAGAAAAAAGGAAAAAACACTAAAATAATACTTAAAATGGGCAAAAAGGATCTTTCACTTGAACCATTTTTTACGACATTCAAATATTTATCTTTTTTTTGTGCAAAAAGAAGGGAGAAAAAAAACACAAAATACAGTTTTGAGGGTAGCCTTGGCAGCAAGATGGCGGCCAATTATGTCAGCTCCCTCTTGGTGAGGATCATCCTCTTCACAAGTCTTGCTAACGAGTCATGCTAACACGAACACGCTAACGAATCATGCTAGCTGCTACAGGTTAATGAGTCATGCTAACAGCTAGATGCTAACAATTCACGCTAACGGCTACATACTAATGACTACATACTAGTGAGTCATGCTAACAGCTCCCTGGTAACAAACAGATGCTAATGAGTCAATTTAACGGATACATGATAATGAGTCATGCTAAAGGTTAGCTAGTAACAAGCAGATGCTAATGAGTCAATTTAACGGATACATTATAATGCGTCATGCTAACGGCTGGATGCTAACAATTCATGTCCAGAATGGGTCATTCTAACAACCACATGCTAACGACTTCATGCTATGGAGTCATGGTATCAACTGCATGCTAACGAGTAGATGCTAACAAGTCATGCCAGTCATGCTTATTGCTACATGCTAACGAGTCATGCTAGCTGCTACAGGGTAATGAGTCATGCTAACAGCTGATGCTAACAATTCATGCTAACGGCTACATGCTAATGACTACATGTTAATGATTCATGCTAACAGTTCCATGGTAACAAGCAGATGCTAATGAGTCAAGTAACAGATACATGATAATGAGTCATGCTAACGGCTGGATGCTAACAATCCATGTCCAGAATGGGTCATTCTAACAACCACATGCTAACAACTTCATGCTATCGAGTCACGGTAACAGCTACATGCTTACGAGTAGGTGCCAACAAGTCATGCCAGACATGATTATTGCTACATGCTAATGAGTCATGCTAAGGGCTACATGCTAACGACTTCATGCTATCAAGTCACGGCAACAGCTACATGTTAATGAGTCAATGCTAACAAGTCTTGCCAGTCATGCTTATATTTACATGATAATGAGTCATGCTAACAGCTAGATGCTAACAATTCGTACCCAGAATGGGTCATTCTCACAACCACATGCTAACGACTTCATGCTATCGAGTCACGGTAACAGCTACATGCTTACGAGTAGGTGCTAACAAGTCATGCCAGACATGATTATTGCTACATGCTAATGAGTCATGCTAAGGGCTACATGCTAACGACTTCATGCTATCAAGTCACGGCAACTGCTACATGTTAATGAGTCGATGCTAACAAGTCTTGCCAGTCATGCTTATATTTACATGGTAACGAGTCATGCTAACGGCTACATGCTAATAACTACATGTTAATGAGTCGATGCTAACAAGTCTTGCCAGTCATGCTTATATTTACATGATAATGAGTCATGCTAACAGCTAGATGCTAACAATTCGTACCCAGAATGGGTCATTATCACAACCACATGCTAACGACTTCATGCTATCGAGTCACGGTAACAGCTACATGCTTACGAGTAGATGCTAACAAGTCATGCCAGACATGATTATTGCTACATGCTAACGAGTCATGCTAAGGGCTACATGCTAACGACTTCTTGCTATCAAGTCACGGCAACAGCTACATGTTAATGAGTCGATGCTAACAAGTCTTGTCAGTCATGCTTATTGCTACATGGTAACGAGTCATGCTAACGGCTACATGCTAATGACGACATGCTAATGATACCAATGAGTCAATTTAAAGGATACATGATAATGAGTCATGCTAACGGCTAGATGGTAACAAGCAGACGCTAATGAGTCAAGTTAACAGATACATAATAATGAGTCATGCTAACGGCTGGATGCTAACAATTCATGTCCAGAATTGGTCATTCTAACAACCACATGCTAACGACTTTATGCTATCAAGTCACGGCAACAGCTACATGTTAACGAGTCGATGCTAACAAGTCATGCCAGACATGATTATTGCTACATGCTAACAAGTCATGCTAACGGCAACATAATAATAACTAAATGCTAATGAGTCATGCTAACAGTTCCTTGGTAACGAGCAGTTGCTAATGAGTCGAGTTAACGGATACATGATAATGAGTCATGCTAACAGCTACACGGTAACAAACAGTTGATAATGAGTCAAGATGACGGGTAGATGCTAACGAGTAGGTCCTAACGAGTCATGCGAATGGCTGCATGCTAACAATTTTTGCATATGGCTACATGCTAACAGTTTGATGCTAATGAGTTGATGCTAATGAATATATGCTAATGACTACATGCTAACAACTGCATGCCAGAGCTTAGCCCCAACTCTCACAATTGTATACACAGCTGAGGTAGGACAATCTGTTCATAAAGAACAAAATGTCGCCAAAATCTGACACGTAGTTTCCTTAAGATATAAATAATATATATAAAGTTTAAAAAAAAGAAGCCAGATGTGAGAAACAGGGTGCTGTGGTCAGATGAGACCAAAATGTAACATTACGAGCTAAATGCTGAGCATTATGTTTGGCGTAAGAGTTAACACTGCACACAATTCTAAAAACACCATCCCTGCTGTCCAACATGGGGGTGGCAGCATCATGGTTTGCTTTTCTTAAGCAGGGACTAGGAAAACGGATGGGGCATCACTTTTGCAAGGCACTGAGGATAAAGTTTCCTGTTAGGGTTTCTAATTCATAAATCGAGTTTTCATTCCGGTATTCCGTATCTATCTATCTATCTATCTATCTATCTATCTATCTATCTATCTAGACATCTAGACATCTATCTAGACATCTATCTAGACATCTATCTATCTGGACATCTATCTAGACATCTCTCTCTCTCTCTTTCTCTCTCTCTCTCTCTCTCTATGCATCCCTCTCTCTCTCACTCTCCCTCTCTCTATCCATCTATTTATCTCTCTCTCTCTATCCATCTCTCTCTTGCTTTCTCTCTCTCTCTCTATCCATCTCTCTCTCTCTCTCTCTCTCTATCCATCTCTCTCTCTCTCTCTCTCCCTCTCTCTCTCTCTCCCTCTCTCTATCTATCTATCCATCTATTTATCTCTCTCTCTCTATCCTTCTCTCTCTCTCGCTTTCTCTCTCTCTCTATCCATCTCTCTATCTCTCTCTCTCTATCCATCTCTCTCTCTCTCTATCTCTCTCTCTCTCTCTCCCTCTCTCTATATGTCCATCTATTTATCTCTATCTCTCTATCCATCTCTCTCTCTCTCTCTCTCTCTCTCTCTCTCTCTCTCTCTATCCATCTCTCTCTCTCTCTCTCCATCTCTCTCTCTCTATCCATCTCTCTCTTTCTTGCTCTCTCTCTCTCTCTCTCTCTATCTATATATCCATCCATCTCTCTCTCTCTCTGTCTCTCCCTCTCTCTTTCTCTCTCTCTATATACTGTACAAGAAGCCAGATGTGAGAAAACAGGGTGCTGTATATATATATATATATCCATATATCTATCCATCTCTCTATCCACATATCTATCTATCTATCTCTATCTATCTATCTATATTCGCACCGTTACAATTAAATACATAGAATAAATAGTATTAATCAATGGAAATACGCTGGATCATTCCAGAACACCACAGTCCCGACGTGTTTGAATAAAAAGGTAAAAAGTAAAAAACACCCCAAAATCTTATTCGTACAAAGTCGCCTTTTTTAATAAACGATTGCGACTTTGTACAACGTGGCCGTTGGCAGTTGGCGCCCTTTTATTTATCGTTCCGTCGACGTTCATTGTACAAAAGTATCATATCCGCCAGGAACCGCCGCCATTGTTTTTAATCAAGATGTCAACATATTTCACGGCACAATAAACTTTACGAGCCAGTTCAGGCATCTAAAAAAGGAGGAAGGGGGGGTGGCTCATCTGCCCGAGCGACAAAAGCCCCCTCCCAAAAAAATCAAACTAGAATAAAGGGAAAAAGGAAAAAAATCTGCGTTCGGACGGGTGCTTGAAATCCTGGAAAAGGCTTCTGACGTTGTGGTTTTGAGGTCAAAATGCTTGAGTTTAAGGGTAAAGTGCTTGAATATGCTTGAAATTGTTGCTAATGCCATGTTTCTCTGCAATAAATGAAGAAAAATATAATATAAAAAAGATTAAAAATGGTAAACTGACAGAGACATGCCTGCTCAGGTGCCTTTAAATTATGGCACCATCATGTAAAAGTCATTGGCCCCTACGAGTCGCCCCCAAGAGGACAGCTCTGTTTAGAAAACCGGCTCTTTTGGCTCGGCTCACTAACAAGGAGCCTTTTTCGGCTCCCAAACAGCTCCTTCTTGTATTTTTAATTATATACATATCAATAATAATATATTCAATTTTATATAACTTTATATAATCATATACAGTGTCTTGCGAAACATTATTGCTTGTACAGTGCTCCTCGGGATGTTCAAAGCTTGGGAAATCTTTTTGAATCCAAATCCAGCTTTAAACTTCTCCACAACGATATCTCGGACCTACCTGGTGTGTTCCTCGTTCTTCATGATGCTCTCTGCGCTTTAAACAGACCTCTATCACAGTGCAGGGGACTTGATTACACACAGGTTGTCACGATTCCTTTTAAAGAAACACTCACATTTGGGCGTAAATAACAAGATCGAGCTCAATTAGAGTCCCCTGGAGGGGCAATACTTTACATCTCCCTGCTCTTAAACATACTGTGCCTTTAAGAGACAACTCTACAATATCACTACAAAACCTAAGTGCACACTTTGTCACGATTCCTTTTAAAGAAACACTCACATTTGGGTGTAAATAACAAGATCGAGCTCAATTAGAGTCCCTAGATGGGCAATACTTTACATCTCCCTGCTCTTAAACATACTGTGCCTTTAAGAGACAACTCTACAATATCACTATATAACCTAAGCGCACAATTCGTCACGATTTCTTTTAAAGAAAAGCTCCCAGTCGGGCCTAAATAACGAGATCGAGCTCAATTAGAGTCCCTGGGTGGGGCAATTCTTTACATCTCCCTGCTCTTAAATATGCTGTACCTTTAAGAGACAACCTGACAATAACACTATTTACCCTAAGCGCACATTTCGTCATGATTCCTTTTAAAGAAACACTCACATTTGGGTGTAAATAACAAGATCGAGCTCAATTAGAGTCCCCTGTAGGGGCAATACTTTACATCTCCCTGCTCTTAAACATACTGTGCCTTTAAGAGACAATCTGACAATATCACTATATAACCTAATTGCACACTTCGTCACGATTCCTTTTAAAGAAACACTCACATTTGGGCGTAAATAACAAGATCGAGCTCAATTAGAGTCCCTGGGTGGGGCAATACTTTAAATCTCCCTGCTCTTAAACATACTGTGCCTTTAAGAGACAACTTGACAATCCCTTTTAAAGAAACACTCTCAGTCGGGCGTAAATAACGAGATCGAGCTCAATTAGAGTCCACCGGAGGTGGCCGAGAAGGGTAGAAGCTTCGGTTAACCCGCGCTAATCCACCTCGCTAGCGCTAGCGGATTATGGGGTCGAAGTTGATCCTTTGCGTAAACCGCGGGCGGCGCCGCGTCGGGCCGACAACTTGCTCGTCCATAACATCCGATCCCTCCGCCGCTTGACGAAAACCAGGACATGGCCGCTTCCTGTTCGTTTTCTTGCTACTGCTTGGGATATCCATCATGTGGGCGGGGACGCTAAACTGCATTGTTTATCCCCAGTAGGGTCACGGGGATGCTGGAGCCCAACCTCCCTATCTCCTCCGGGGACACACCAAAATGATTCACTCGCTCATTCACATCTAAGGATAATTTGGACTGGCCCGTGTACCTGCCATGAGGGGGGAAACACACGCAAGCACGGGGAGAACATGCAAGGAAGGAAGGAAGGAAGGAAGGAAGGAAGTCAGTCAAAGAGAGAAAAGGACAAACAGAAATATAGAAAATATAGAAAAATAGAGCAACAAGGAGAGCAAAATAGAGAAAAATAAGAGAGGATGACAAAATGAAAGAAAGAAAGAAAGAAAGAAAGAAAGACAGAAGGAAAGAAAGGAAGGAAGGAAGGAAGGAAGGAAAGAAGGAAGAAAGGAAAGAAGGAAGGAAGGAAGGAAGGAAAGAAGGAAGGAAGTCAGTCAAAGAGAGAAAAAGACAGACGGAAATATAGATAATATAGAAAAAAAGAGCAACAAAGAGAGCAAAATAGAGAAAAATAAGAGAGGATGACAAAATGAGAGAAAGTAAGAAAGAAGGAAAGAAAGAAAGAAAGAAAGAAGGAAGGAAGGAATGAAAGAAGGAAGGAGGGAAAGAAGAAAGGAAAGAAGGAAGGAAAGAAGGAATGAAGGAAGGAAGGAAGGAAGCAAGGAAAGGAAGGAAAGAATGAAAGAAGGAAGGAAGGAAGTCAGTCAAAGAGAGAAAAAGACAGACAGAAATATAGAAAATATGGAAAAATAGAACAAGAAAGAGAGAAAAATAGAGAAAAATAAGAGAGGATGACAAAATGAGAGAAAGTAAGAAATAGGGAAGAAAGAAAGAAAGAAGGAAGGAAGGAAGGAAGGAAGGAAGGAAGGAAGGAAGGAAGGAAGGAAGGAAAGAAGGAAGGAAGGAAGGAAGTCAGTCAAAGAAAGAAAAAGACAGACAGAAATATAGAAAATATAGAAAAAAAGAGCAATAAAGAGAGCAAAATAGAGAAAAATAAGAGAGGATGACAAAATGAGAGAAAGTAAGAAAGAAGGGAAGAAAGAAAGAAAGAAAGAAAGAAGGAAGGAAGGAAGGAAAGAAGGAATAAATGAAGGAAGGAAAGAAGGAAGGAAAGAAGGAAGGAAAGAAGGAAGGAAAGAAGGAAGGAAAGAAGGAATGAAGGAAGGAAGGAAGCAAGGAAGCAAGGAAGGAAGGAAGAAAGGAAGAAAGGAAGAAAGGAAGGAAGGGAGGAAGGAAAGGAAGAAAGGAATGAAAGAAGGAAGGAAGTCAGTCAAAGAGAGAAAAAGACAGGCAGAAATATAGAAAATATGGAAAAATAGAACAAGAAAGAGAGAAAAATAGAGAAAAATAAGAGAGGGAGAAAGAGAGTAAAAGAGAAAGACAGAGACAAAAAAAAGTAAGAAGAGTGAGAAAGAAATTTAACTCCAGTTGCTTTGATGGTGGTCATATTCAAAACCGCAGCTCATTTTTCTCTTGCGCTTCTTTCAGCCTTGTCTCTCGGGCCCGATCCACACCCTCGGGGGACCCGATCCGTCCCTCGGGCCTCACGCTTGACACCCAAACTTACCAACCAAACCAATAAGCGGAATGGAATGCCTTCGGTGTAGGTGTGGCCCCCCGCCTGCAGGGCCCGCCGCACTCCATTTTAACGGCGGGGCCCCCAGCTCGGATCCGGTTTCGGGCCCCTCGGGCGGGGCCGGGGCCGAGGGGCCGCCGCCGGCAGCTCCTATTTGATGCGGACGTCCCGTCTCGGGTTTCAACATATGATCTCCATTATGAGCCCGGGAGGAGGAGCGAGGGATGGAGGGATGAATGGAGGGGAGGAAGGAAGAAGACCGACAGATGGAGAATGGCGTGGAGGGTTTCCAGAGGGGACAGACGGAGGACATTCGACGTCCCCCCAAAAAAATCAGGAAACAATGTCACAACAAGCGAAACAAACGTAAGAATCGATGTCCGATGAAGCAGACATGCTTTTAGGCGGATTTCTTTTTATTTGTGGGCATTTTCGTGTGAATTAAATAAACACGACCTACATTCACCCAACACGGAAAAGATGGACAAGAGACCGTCAGAAAATGAGTAAAAATGAAAAGAGAGAAAGAAAGAAAGAAAGAAAGAAAGAAAGAAAAAAAGAAAGAAAGAAAGAAAGAAAGACAGAAAGAAAGAAAGAAAGATAAAGAGAGAGACAATTAAAGAGAGAAGTCAACTCCATCGAAAAGGGCCGAAATAGTGTCGTTGGAGTCTCTGGGAAGCCTTCTTCTGAAGTCCTTTAGCTCTCTCCTCTCATTGGCCATCCTCTGCGCAATGGCCCGCCGGCTCCTCCCATGGGCGTGCCAGGGAAGCCCCCCCTGGACTCCACCGCCTCAAGTTTCTACGAAGATAGAACATGTACTCAGTTTGATGCAGTAGACGCAGGGGTGTCGAACTCATTTGAACTCTGGGGCCACACCATAGAACAAACATCGGGGGCCGGACTAGTAGATTAAAGAGAAAGAAAAAGAGAGGTAAAGAAATAAGAGAAAGAGGGAGGGAAAACAAGAGAGGGCAGGACTAAGAAAGAAAAAGAGAGAGAGAGAGGGAGAGAGCGTGAGAAACAAAAGAGATAAAAAGTCGTGAGAGAGGGGAAAAAGAAAGGGAGAGGAAGAAAGAAATCCAAAGAGAAATAGAAAGACAGAAAGAGAGAAAAGAGAGAAAAGGAAAAAAGGATGTTGGAGCAAAAGAAGACACAGAGAGTGAAAGAGACAGAGACATAGAGTGGGAGAAAAGGGGTGGAAAAGAGAGAGAGAGAGAGAGAGAGAGAGAGGGAGAGAGAGAGAGAGAGAGAAGGAGAGAGAGAGAAAAAAAGAAATCCACGTACAGTGTCTTTGTGAGAGGCACCTAGCTTTGGCAACATCAAGTTGACATATTTCAACCTGCAGCTTGTTTTTCTCTTGTGCTTCTCTGAGTGTTGTCTCGCTGGCCGGATTCAATCCCTCAGCGGGCCTTATCTGGCCCGCGGGCCACTTGTTTAAAGCCTGTGCAGTAGAGAGATTCACTGACTGTTTTTCTTCCATGTACATTAAAATGTTAGGCTGTCTGGAATGCATCAGACGTCCTTTGATAACAGAATTCCTGTGAGTGCTGACGGGAGAAGGCCAGACGCACAAGGACGTCGGCATTGTTTTGAGAAGCGCTTTGCTGATGTGAGTTTTCTTTAGACATGGCGGCGCCTTTCGGCGAGGAGGTGGTGAAGCTGGCACCTGACCCGCCCCAGGGGAGGAGTCAGCACACCTATGGGAGGAGTCAGCACGCAAAGGTTATCAATGGGTCTGGTAGGCGTTATCCCACATTTGTAAAACAAAGGAACATTTCAGGTTGCCTTGACAAGGGGTCCCCGAGAAACTCGTCAAAGTGCTAGAAGCTAGGTGGGAATTCTATCAAATTACAACCGCGCCCAGTTGCTTCAATCCTTATCTACGGTCAAATTCAAGCCCATGTTGTTTTTCTATCCAAGATCCCAACTTCCTTGTTTTGTTTCCGTTTTCTATTCCAGTTTCTTAAGTAGATGCCATAAATCAAAAAATAGAGCAAGAAAGAGAGCAAAATAGAGAAAAATAAGAGAGGATGACAAAATGAAAGAAAGAAAGAAGGAAGAAAAGAAAGAAAGAAGGAAAGAAAGAAAGGAAGGAAGGAAGAAATAAGGAAAGAAAGAAGGAAAGGAAGGAAGGAAGAAAGAAAGAAGGAAAGAAAGATGGAAAGAAAGGAAGAAAGAAAGATGGAAAGGAAGGAAGGAAGGAGGAAAGAAAAAAAGAAAGAAGGAAGGAAGGAAGGAAAGAAGGAAGAAAGAAGGAAAGAAAGAAGGAAAGGAAGGAAGGAAGAAAGAAAGAAGGAAAGAAAGATGGAAAGAAAGGAAGAAAGAAAGATGGAAAGGAAGGAAGGAAGGAGGAAAGAAAAAAAGAAAGAAGGAAGGAAGGAAGGAAAGAAGGAAGGAAAGAAGGAAAGAAAGAAGGAGGGAAGGAAGGAAGGAAGGGTGGAAGGAAGGAAAGGAAGGAAGGGAGGGAGGAAAGGAGGAAGGAAGGAAGGAAAGGAAGGAAGGAAGGAAAGTAAGGAAGGAAGGAAGGAAAGAAGGAAAGGAAAGAAGGAAAGGAAGAAAGGAAGGAGGGAAAGAAGGAAGGAAGAAAGGAAGGAAAGAAGGAAGGAAGGAAAGAAGGAAGGAAAGAAGGAGGGAAGGAAGGAAGGGCGGAAGGAAGGAAAGGAAGGAAGGGAGGGAAGGAAGGAAGGAAGAAAGGATGGAAAGAAGGAAAGTAGGAAAGAAAGAAGGAAGGAAGGAAGGAAGGAAGGAAGGAAGGAAGGAAGGAAAGAAGGAAGGAATGAAGGAAGGAATGAAAGAAGGAAGGCAGGAAGGAAGGAAGGGAGGAAATAAGGATGGAAGGAAGGAAGGGAGGAAAGAAGGATGGAAGGAAGGAAAGGAAGGAAGGAAGGAAGCAAGGTGGGAAAAAAGGAAAGAAAGAAGGAAGGAAAGAAAGAAAGAAGGAAAGAAAGAAAGGAAGGAAGGAAGAAAGAAATAAGGAAAGAAAGAAGGAAAGGAAGGAAGGAAGAAAGAAAGAAGGAAAGAAAGATGGAAAGAAAGGAAGGAAAGAAAGATGGAAAGGAAGAAGGAGGGAAGGAAGGAAGGAAGGGTGGAAGGAGGGAAAGGAAGGAAGGGAGGGAGAAAGGAGGAAGGAAGGAAGGAAAGGAAGGAAAGGAAGGAAGGAAAGAAGGAAAGGAAGGAAGGAAGGAGGGAAAGAAGGAAGGAAGGAAGGAAGGAAAGAAAGAAGGAAGGAAAGAAGGAAGGAAAGAAGGAGGGAAGGAAGGAAAGAAGGGTGGAAGGAAGGGAGGGAAGGAAGGAAGGAAGAAAGGAGGGAAAGAAGGAAAGAAGGAAAGAAAGAAGGAAGGAAGGAAGGAAGGAAGGAGGAAAGGAAGGAAGGAAGGAAGGAAGGAGGGAAGGAAGGAAGGAAAGAAGGAAGGAAAGAAGGAAGGAAGGAATGAAGGCATGAAGGAATGAAGGAATGAAGGAATGAAGGAATGAAGGAATGAAGGAATGAAGGAAGGAAGGAAGGAATGAAAGAAGGAAGGCAGGAAGGAAGGAAGGGAGGAAAGAAGGATGGAAGGAAGGAAAGGAAGGAAGGAAGGAAGCAAGGTGGGAAAAAAGGAAAGAAAGAAAGAAGGAAGGAAGTAAAGAAGCAAGGAAAGAACGAAGAAAGGAAGGAAGGAAGGACAGGTGTCATGCGTGTCAAGCGTGAGGCCCGGGGGACAGATCGGGTCCCCCGAAGGGTGTGGATGGATCCGGCCCGCGAGACAAGGCTGAAAGAAGCTCAAGAGAAAAATGAGCTGCGGTTTTAAATATGACCACTCTTCTTGATGAAATTATGTTGAATCATCAAAAACCATGAGAAGAATTCATTAAAGTTGTGTAGCCAACCCTTCAGATGAATTTAGAAAAAAACAACTACATCAAAAAAACAGTTTTGGGGATTTTTTTGCTCAGATAATGTACCGACTGCCAAAATTTTGCTACTAAAAACAGACATTTTAAACCTCATCCTTATTATTCATATATTATTATTCAATTCCGAGTGTCAAATAACTTGACAATAAATACAAATACACGTAAATGTATGTTTGCCGAATCACAAGACCCTTTTTTTTCTCTTTTCCTTTATTTTTTCCTAACTTTTTGGTTTTTTCTTCTTTTGTTCTCAATTTCTTCTTTTTCTTGACATAGTTATTTTTTACTTCTTTTTTTTAGTTCTCTCTTTTCCTTTTTCTTTATTTTTTTTCTCATTTCCTTTATTTTCTCCTTGCTTTTTTTGTTTTGGCTTTTTTCTTCTTTTGTTCTCTATTTTCCCTTACTTGTTTCTTCCTTTTTCACAGAGATTTTTTTTAAACTTCTTTTTCTTGATGTTTTCGTTTTCTTTTCTCTCTTTTAGGTTTTTTTTTTTTTAAAATTCTCTTTTCCTTTATTTTTTCCAACTTCTTGCTGTTTTCTTCTTTTTTCTCTATTTTCTTCTGTTTCTTAACATTTTTCCTAGTTTTTTCTTTAACTTTTTTATTTTTTCCCTTTATATTCTCTTTTTTGTCATTTCATTTCCCCCCCTAACTTTTTCCTAGCTTTTTTCTTCTTTTGTTCTCTATTTTTTCTGTTTCTTGAAATCTTTCCCAGTTGTTTTTACTTCTTTTTCTTGATTTTCATCTCTTTCTTTTCTCTCTTTTCCTTTATTTTTTTTGCAGCTTCTTGCTGTTTTCTTCTTTTTTCTCTTAACATTTTTCCTAGTTTTTCTTTAACTTTTTTATTTTTCTCATTTCATTTTTTCCCCCTAACTTTTTCCTCGCCTCTTTTGTTGTTGCTTTTTTTCTTCTTTTGTTTTCCATTTCTTCAGTTTCTTGACATCTTTCCTAGTTTTTTTGACTTCTTCTTTTTCTTGATTTTCTTCCCTTTCTTTTCTCTTTTCCTTTTTTCCTGATGTTTTTTCTCATTTCCTTAATTTTTTCCTAGCTTTTTCCTAGCTTTTGTTGTTGTTGTTTTCTTCTTTTGTTCACTATTTCTTCTGTTTATTGAAATCTTTTCTAGTTTTTTTACTTATTTTTTCTTGATTTTCTTCTCTTTCTTTTCTCTCTTTTCCTTTTTTTCTCCTTTCCTTTATTCTTTCCTAACTTTTTTTTTTCTTCCTTTGTTCTCGATTTTCTTCTGTTTCTTGAAATCTTTCCTAGTTTTTTTACTTATTTTTTTCTTGATTTCCTTTTCTTTCTTTTCTCTCTTTTCCTTTTTTTCTCCTTTCCTTTATTTTTTCCTAACTTTTTGGTTTTTTCTTCTTTTGTTCTCGATTTTCTTCTGTTTATTGAAATCTTTTCTAGTTTTTTTACTTATTTTTTCTTGATTTTCTTCTCTTTCTTTTCTCTCTTTTCCTTTTTTTCTCCTTTCCTTTATTCTTTCCTAACTTTTTTTTTTCTTCCTTTGTTCTCGATTTTCTTCTGTTTCTTGAAATCTTTCCTAGTTTTTTTACTTATTTTTTTCTTGATTTCCTTTTCTTTCTTTTCTCTCTTTTCCTTTTTTTTCTCCTTTCCTTTATTTTTTCCTAACTTTTTGGTTTTTTCTTCTTTTGTTCTCGATTTTCTTCTGTTTCTTGACATAGTTTTTAACTTCTTTTGTTTTAGTTTTTTTTTTAGTTCTCTCTTTTTCTTTATTTTTTTCTCATTTGCTTTATTTTCTCCTAGCTTTTTTGTTTTGGCTTTTATCTTCTTTTGTTCTCTATTTTCCTTTACTTGTTTCTTCCTTTTTCCCAGAGATTTTTTTTAAACTTATTTTTCTTGATGTTTTACTTTTCTTTTCTCTCTTTTATATTTTTTTATTTTGTTTTCTCTTTTCCTTTATTTTTTTTCCAGCTTCTTGCTTTTTTTGTCGTTGCTTTTTTCTTCTTTTGTTTTCCATTTCTTCAGTTTCTTGACATCTTTCCTAGTTTTTATGACTTCTTCTTTTTCTTGATTTTCTTCCCTTTCTTTTCTTTCTTTTCCTTTTTTCCTGATTTTTTTCTCATTTCCTTTATTTGTTCCTAACTTTTTCCTAGCTTTTGTTGTTCTTCTTTTGTTCTTTATTTCTTCCATTTCTTGAAATCTTTCCTAGTTTTTTTTACTTCTTTTTCATGATTTTCTTCTCTTTCTTTTCTCTCTTTTCCCTTTTTTTCTCATTTCCTTTATTTTTCCGAACTTTTCCTAGCTTTTGTTGTTGTTGTTGTTGTTGATGTTGTTGTTGCTTTTTTCTTCTTTTGTTCTCTTTTTCTTCTGTTTCTTATAACCTTTCCTATTTCTTTTAAACTTCTTTTTCATGATTTTCTTCTCTTTCTTTTCTCTCTTTTCCCTTTTATTCTCATTTCCTTTATTTTTCCTGAACTTTTCCTAGCTTTTGTTGTTGTTGTTGTTGTTGTTGTTGCTTTTTTCTTCTTTTGTTCTTTTTTTCTTCTGTTTCTTGAAACCTTTCCTAGTTTTTTTTAAACTTCTTTTTCATGATTTTCTTCTCTTTCTTTTCTCTCTTTTCCCTTTTTTTCTCATTTCCTTTATTTTTCCGAACTTTTCCTAGCTTTTGTTGTTGTTGCTTTTTTCTTCATTTTTCTTATTTTCTTTTATTTGTTTCCTTTTCACCGATATGTATTTTTTTACTTCTTTTTCTTGATTTTTTTTCCCTTGATTTTTTTTCTCCTTTCTCTTTTTTGGTTTTTCTCCCGTTCGTTTTTTCTTTTCTAACCATTATTTTTATTTTCCATTCACACCCCCCCACCCTTTTTTAAAGTCATTTTGTAAATCGTGTTACGTAATAATTACGATTCTACGGACGAAAGCGACGCAAACAACCTGAAAGTGAGACGAGCCGAAAGAGCCGCTTCTCCAAAAACTTGACCGACTTCGACTTCAAAACAGCTTGTTTAAAACACACCGTTGCCATGGAAACCCGGATTGTTTTTACCCCCGCCGCCATTTTGGATGAATTTGCCACCGGATTCTCGATTCGTAACCCGGATTTCGACGTCGTTAGGGGGGCGAGCCGGATGATTTGGAGCCGAAACCCAAAACAGAGAAGATAAAAACGGCAAAATGTCACGCTAATCACCAAAAAACAGGAGGGAGAATAAAAGCGGGAGAAATGAAACCCAATGGAGGAAAAAAAGACAGCGAGATTAGCGCGATTTGTGTTTTAATAAAGAGACTGGGGACAAAAGGGGAGGGGGGGGGGTTGAATGGAAGGGGGAAGGTTAGGGAGGGAGAGCGACGGGGGATCTCCAGGGATCCACCTTTTCTGATTGTAATAAACATGCAAATGACTGCAGACCACAAAAAAACTGAAATAAAAAGGAAGAAAAAATCAGCTCGGTGGTTCTCGATTTTCTTCTGTTTCTTCCATTTTTTTTTCTCTTTTTCTTATTTTTTTCCTAGCTTTTTCCTAGCTTTTGTTGTTGTTGCTTTTTTCTTCTTTGGTTCACTATTTTCTTCTGTTTCTTCCATTTTTTTTCTCTTCTCCTATTTTTCTCCTTTCCTTTATTTTTTCCTAACTTTTTGGTTTTTTCTTCTTTTGTTCTCGATTTTCTTCTGTTTCTTCCATTTTTTTTCTCTTTTCCTTTTTCCTGATGTTTTTTCTCATTTTCTTATTTTTTCCTAGCTTTTGTTGTTGTTGCTTTTTTCTTCTTTGGTTCACTATTTCTTCTGTTTACTGAAATCTTTCCTAGTTTTTTAACTTATTTTTTCTTGATTTTCTTTTCTTTCTTTTTTCTCTTTTCCTTTTTTTCTCCTTTCCTTTATTTTTTCCTAACCTTTTGGTTTTTTCTTCTTTTGTTCTCGATTTTCTTCTGTTTCTTGACATAGTTTTTAACTTCTTTTTTTTATTTTATTTTTTTTTAGTTCTCTCTTTTCCTTTTTCTTGATTTTTTTCTCATTTCCTTATTTTTTTCCTAGCTTTTGTTGTTGTTGCTTTTTTCTTCTTTGGTTCACTATTTCTTCTGTTTACTGAAATCTTTCCTAGTTTTTTAACTTATTTTTTCTTGATTTTCTTTTCTTTCTTTTCTCTCTTTTCCTTTTTTTTTCTCCTTTCCTTTATTTTTTCCTAACTTTTTGGTTTTTTCTTCTTTTGTTCTCGATTTTCTTCTGTTTCTTGACATAGTTTTTAACTTCTTTTTTTTATTTTATTTTTTTTTAGTTCTCTCTTTTCCTTTTTCTTTATTTTTTTCTCATTTCCTTATTTTTTTCCTAGCTTTTGTTGTTGTTGCTTTTTTCTTCTTTGGTTCACTATTTCTTCTGTTTACTGAAATCTTTCCTAGTTTTTTAACTTATTTTTTCTTGATTTTCTTTTCTTTCTTTTCTCTCTTTTCCTTTTTTTTTCTCCTTTCCTTTATTTTTTCCTAACTTTTTGGTTTTTTCTTCTTTTGTTCTCGATTTTCTTCTGTTTCTTGACATAGTTTTTAACTTCTTTTTTTTATTTTATTTTTTTTTAGTTCTCTCTTTTCCTTTTTCTTTATTTTTACTCATTTCCTTATTTTTTTCCTAGCTTTTGTTGTTGTTGCTTTTTTCTTCTTTGGTTCACTATTTCTTCTGTTTACTGAAATCTTTCCTAGTTTTTTTAACTTATTTTTTCTTGATTTTCTTTTCTTTCTTTTCTCTCTTTTCCTTTTTTTTTCTCCTTTCATTTATTTTTTCCTAACTTTTTGGTTTTTTCTTCTTTTGTTCTCGATTTTCTTCTGTTTCTTGACATAGTTTTTAACTTGTTTTTTTTATTTATTTTTTTTAGTTCTCTCTTTTCCTTTTTCTTTATTTTTTCTCATTTCCTTTATTTTCTCCTAGCTTTTCTTGTTTTGGCTTTTTTCTTCTTTTGTTCTCTATTTTCCCTTACTTGTTTCTTCCTTTTTCCCCCGAGATTTTTTTAAACTTCTTTTTCTTGATGTTTTCGTTTTCTTTTCTCTCTTTTAGTTTTAAAAAAAAAAAAATTCTCTATTTTCTTCTGTTTTTTAACATTTTTACGAGTTTTTCTTTAACTTTTTTATTTTTTCCCTTTATATTCTCTTTTTTGTCATTTCATTTTTCCCCTTCCCTCCACTTTTTTTCCAAATGACTGCAGACCACAAAAACTGAAAAAAAAACGGAGAAAAAAACGGTGGGAAATTTGGAGATCTTACTCGTTCTGAATTTGAA
>NC_142360.1:37150230-37153994 GCF_059441175.1 Urocampus carinirostris | reverse complement strand
TGTTCGAGGCACCTGGCTTCGGCAACATCAAGTTGACATATTTCAACCTGCAGCTTATTCTTCTCTTGCGCTTCTCTGAGTGTTGTCTGGCGGGCCCGATTCAATCCCTAAGCGGGCTTGATCTGGCCCGCGGGCCGCCCGTTTGACACCTGCGATTTAGACTGTGCCTTAAGCAAAAGCCGCTCTGGCGCAGACCTTCTCCGCAAGTGACACCGAACGCTTCCCGAGGTCGCCATGCCAACACTTCCCGGGTCGGGCGGGATGGAGGTCGACAAATATTTACTCGGAGACAACAGTGGCCCGGGGGTGAGGATTGGGGGAGGCGGAGCCGTACGGGCATTGCCATCAATAAATAAATGGAGGCTGACGGAAATATCCACAGCGTCGGCACGCAAACCCAGAAAGAAAAACACGAAGAACGAAGCCGGGGACGGAGGACGGACGAGAAACGAAGACATGGGTAGAAGGAGGGGACGACGTCGGGGAGGTAGAACATGCTCGCCTCCTTTTTGACCCCGTTTGGGTCCGCCCCCCACACACACACACAATCGGGCGAGGTTAGCAGCTCTTAAATCAAAACCAGAAGTTGAGACAAAGAAATACTGTGTATAGCCCTTAAGGTGTCTCAAAGGGCTGTAGGATGGAGGGAAGAAAGAGAGAAAAAAGAGGGAAAAAGAGCAAGAGAGAACGAAAGAAAGACAGGACTGAAGGAAGAGAGAAAAAAGACAAGAAGAGAGGAAGAGAGAAAATAGACAGGACAAAAGGAAGAGGAAGAGGGAAAGAATGGATGAAACGAAGAGACAAAGAAGGAAGGAAGGAAGAAAGGAACATCAATAAAAGAAAGAAATACAGTAAGAAAGAAGAAAAAAATTAAAAAGGAATGAAGAGGAATAAAAAGAAACAAAAAGAGCAAGAAAGAAAAAAACATAGGAGGGAGGAAGAGAGAAAAAAGACAATGGGAGAGGAGAGGAGACTGTTTATAGCTCTTAATCACGAGGTGTCTCAAAGGGCTGTAGGATGGAGGGAAGAAAGAGAGAAAAAAGAGCAAGAGAGAACGAAAGAAAGACAGGACGAAAGGAAGAGAGAAAAAAAGATGGAAGGAAGGAAGAGAGAAGGAAGAAAGGAAGCGAGGAACATCAATAAAAGAATGAAATACAGTAAGAAAGAAGAAAAGAATAAAGAAGGAATAAAGAGGACTAAAAGAAACAAAAAGACCAAGAGAGAAAGAAACAAAGGAAGAGAGGAAGAGAGAAAAAAAGACGAGACGAGAGGAAGAGAGAAAACAGACAGGACAGAAGGAAGAGAGAAGGAAGAAAGGAAGCGAGGGACATCAATAAAAGAAAGAAATACAGTTAGAAAGAAGAAAAGAATAAAGAAGGAATGAAGAGGAATAAAAAGAAACAAAAAGAGCAAGAGAGAAAGAAACAAAGGAAGAGAGGAAGAGAGGAAAAGACAAGAGGAGAGGAGACTGTGTATAGCCCTTAATCACGAGGTGTCTCAAAGGGCTGTAGGGTGGAAGGAAGAAAGAGAGAAAAGGAGCAAGAGAGAACTAAAGAAAGACAGGACTAAAGGAAGAGAGAGAAAAAGACAAGAAGAGAGGAAGAGAAAAAAGGACAAAATGAAGAGGGAAAGAAAGGATGAAACGAAGAGAGAAAGAAAGATTGAAGGAAGAAAGAGAGAAAGAAGAAAGGAAGCGAGGAACATCAATAAAAGAAAGGAATACTGTAGGAAAGAAGAAAAGAATAAAGAAGGAATGAAGATGAATAATAAGAAACAAAAAGAGCAAGAGAGAAAGAAACAAAGGAAGAGAGGAAAAGAGAAAACAGACAGGACAAAAGGAAGAGGGAAAGAAAGGATGAAACAGAAAGAAAAAAGGAAGGAAGAAAGGAAGGAATGAAGGAAGGAAGCGAGGAACATCAATAAAAGAAAGAAATACAGTTAGAATGAAGAAAAAATAAAAATGGAATGAATAGGAACAAAAAGAAAAACAAAAAGAGCAAGAAAGGAAGGAAGAGAGGAAGAGAGAAAAAAGACAAGACGAGAGGAAGAGAGAAAATAGACAGGACGAGAGGAAGAGGAAAGAAAGGATGACACGAAGAGAGAAAGAAAGAAGGAAGGAAGGGAGAAGGAAGAAAGGAAGCGAGGAACATTGAAAAAGCAAAGAAATACAGTAAGAAGGAAGAAAAAAATGAAGAAGGAATGAAGAGGAATAAAAAGAAACAAAAAGAGCAAGAGAGAAGGAAACAAAGGAAGAGAGGAAGAGAAAAAAAAGACGAGAGGAGAGAGAAAATAGACAGGATGAGAGGAAGAGGGAAAGAAAGGATGAAACAGAGAAAGAAAGAAGGAAGGAAGGAAGAAAGTAAAGAAAGAATAATGAGAAAATTATGACTAGTTTAATTCAATACAGAAAGAGATTCTTAAAGACTCAGAGCGTGTGAGCTGTTGGCATAGCCCCGCCCATTCTTACCGCTCACTTAATCAAACTGCTCATGGTGCTTTGCATTTCTGAGTGTTTACAGTTTGTTCCGTGACTTTTCATCCTGATTGCTTGATGAGCCATATCCGGCTCGCGAACCCTAGGTTCCGAACCCCTGCTGTAGCCTTGTTCCCGTCTCCCGAATCTCCTCCTCTGTTTACTCTTGCTACTCTCCCTTTTCTTAAAATATTTTTTCTCCCCCTCAGCGGGGCCACGTGCCCCCAGGGGCCCCATTTGCATTTTCTCCAAGTCCCACAGACTAACCATTGTCTTGGGAATGTGCTTTTTGGCCCCTCCCCCTCTCTTTCTCGAGAGACATCACCCGATAACCTACCGATGGAAACTCGATTTGACGATTGGGAAAATTCTATTTACTTTTGGAATGATCTGACATGAGCTGGTACAGTGGAGTATTGGGTGGATGCAGAGGGTCGTCGGAGGCGGCAGATTCAAAGTAAAACTGATTTAAAGACTTTCACTTATGAGGAGTTTATTTTCTTTTAATAGTCTCGATTGACAATTGGTTATGGCCATATTCCTTAGCAAGGATGAAGATGCATGCTTAGCCTCCATGGTCGTCATGTTTTTGCTTCTCCCTTTCGCATCACTGCAAGTCTTGGGGCCTGTAACAGTAACTTCAGTGAAACCATGCTTTAACAGTTTACTTTTCACAATAGAAAAAGAAAATTCAATTTACTTTTGGAATGATGTGACATGAGCTGGTACAGTGGAGTATTGGGTGGATGCAGAGGGTCGTCGGAGGCGGCAGATTCAAAGTGAAACTGATTTAAAGACTTTCACTTATGAGGATGTATTTTCTTTAAATAGTCTCGATTGCCAATTGGTTATGGCCATATTGCTTAGCAAGGATGAAGATGCATGCTTAGTTTCCATGGTCATCATGTTTTTGCTTCTCCCTTTAGCATCACTGCAAGTCTTGGGGACTGTAACAAGTAAACACAGTAACTTCAGTGAAACTTTGCTTTAACACAGTTTACTTTTCACAATAGAAAAAGAAAATTCAATTTACTTTTGGAATGATGTGACATGAGCTGGTACAGTGGAGTATTGGGTGGATGCAAAGGGTCGTAGGAGGCGGCAGATTAAAAATGAAACTGGATTAAAAAACTTAAAGTTATGAGGAATGTATTTTTTTTATAGTTTCGATTGCCAATTGGTTATGGCCATATTCCTTAGCAAGGATGAAGATGCATGCTTAGTTTCCATGGTCGTCATGTTTTTGCTTCTCCCTTTCGCATCACTGCAAGTCTTGGGGCCTGTAACAGTA
>NC_142360.1:37135230-37142730 GCF_059441175.1 Urocampus carinirostris | reverse complement strand
TGAACACAACGACTTCGGTGAGCTACTCCGGCTATATATTTTCCCAGTATCTTGTTTCAGAGTGATATCGATGTTTCTGTGATGGGTCTATTTTTAAATTCAACTCAATTCCAAGTGTTTATTGTCATATGCACAGTAAAGTTGCGAGCGAAAAAGAAAATAGAAACTAAGGAATGGTTGGCATTTCTTGAATCCTGAATGGATAGCTAGATAATAAGTTAGCAAGATATCCACATAAGTAGCTAAGATGCCAGCTATATGAAGACTTTAACCTTCCGAATGATGGAACGATGCATTTAAGTGACATCGTACGGACACCGCATCCGCACGTGTTCTCGACACGTATTTGCTTCTTTGCAAGCTTTGGGAATGTTAAGGGGGTAATAAGTTGGACTGAACCATCTGACTGTTTTGTCGACGTTCCCATTGTAGCGCCTTATAATCCGGTGCGCCTTATGTATGCAAAATATAGGACCAAAAACTATTTTTCCGGGGTGCGCCTTATAACCCGGTGCGCCTTGTAGTGCGGAAAATACGGTAATTGGTAATACAAAGCAGTTATCACTTCAGATTTTTCAGTTCATATATTCTTCGTGTTTTGCTGTCCCGCCACAGTTGTAATGCCTTCTCAAGGTCCAATCCATTATCATCCTCCTCATAGCGTCACCAGGAGTATAATTGAGTCCATTTTGGCAGAAAAGTCCTTTTCTTGCTAGTATTCTTTTGTTTATTTTCTTTCGTCGAATCGTTCGCTTCAACACACGTGTTTTCCTTGCCTTCGCGGTCTTCTGAAGAATTTCTCAGTTTTTTCGTGCCGGAATGATTGCCGTTGCTACCACTTTCTGTAATATGTTTCGACTTATTACCGACACTGAAGAAATGACCAATTTTTTGTTGAGTTGCACCTAGTACCAACTGTTTTTACTGTTTATACTTCTCTTTCACTCGACAACCGCCACAACAATGACGTCATCTCGAAGCAACGAGATCTCGTTTGCCGAGATCGGCGCGAGACCAAAACAACAACGGCGGGTCTGCCTGACGAAAAGTTGGAGTGCGGTAAATCTTTGTTAAAAAAAAATTAATCGGGTAATAATGACGATTTCAGTGTCAAAAACGATGCGTCCCAGGGACTCACGTTGATTTTTAGTGGGACCTCCGTGGCGAGCAATGGCGGTGTCGGGAACGGAAAAAACGGGTTAGTAGCCGAAATAGAGGTGCAAAAATATGGTCGGAAACGGAAACAAGTCGAAAGCTAGGAGAGGATAGTAGATGTGGTCGAAATCAAAAACGGATCGTTATCCGGGACTGGAGAGCAGACGTGGTCGAGATAAAAAGGGATCGTAGCGGTAGACAAACAGGAGCAAAAAAATGCAAAAACATGTCAAATCAAGTCATGTTTATTTGTATGGCCCTTAATGGCAAGGAGTCTTAAAGAGCTGCATAAACCACAGACTATTGCAAACTATAGACTATTAAGACACCGTCCCCTGATCTAAAACCTACATGACGGCGAGGAAAAAATCAAAAACATGTCAAGTCATGTTTATTTGTGACGTCCTTAGTTACACGGAGTCTCAAAGGGCTGCTCAGACCACAGATTATTGCAAACTACAGACTATTATTCCATCATCCCCTGATCTAAAACCTACATGAGGGCAAGGAAAACTCAAAATATGTCAAATCAATTCAAGTCATGTTTATATGTATGGCCCTTAATTGCAAGGAGTCTCAACGGGCAGCACCGACCACAGCTAATTGCAAACTATGACTATTATGACACCATCCCCTGATCTAAAACCTACATGAGGGCGAGGAAAAACTCAAAAACATGTCAAATCAAGTCAAGTCACATTTATTTGTACGGCCCTTAATTGCAAGGAGTCTCAAAGGGCTGCATAGACCACAGACTATTGCAAAGTATAGACTCTTCTGACACCATCCCCTGATCTAAAACCTACATGAGGGCAAGGAAAAACTCAAAAATGTAGAAAACCTGAGAATGTATTCATCCAAGATCAAGGACATTATAATGAAAGAAAGAAATCGCAAATGACGAGTCAGTCAGTAAAAAACTGCGCCACAATTCCTAGGCTTGGTCTCTTGCTACACGTCGTAGCGCATATGATATAAATATTAACGGGGCGAGCTCGCCGTCGTGATTTGCAACCCTATTCATTTGGCGCGTCTCCATGCCGTAACTCCGCATCGCCGTCAATCGGAGCAATCCTTTTGGCGTTCAATCAAACGATTATCTTTGTCTCTCTTCACCCGTCGGATACTCTCCACAATAACATGATTCATCCCAGCGCCGAATTAATGAATTACATCCTCCGAGTGTTTTTGCACGCGTGTAAATCAAATGGAAATTTATTTTCATAGCGCTTTCCCGACACCCTAATCCAAATCGTAGCGCTGCGTAAAAAACATTTAATGTGAAATAAGAAACCGTATCGGAACCCCAAAATGAAAACTTAATAGAAGTATAGATATAGCTCCACAGCTAAATCAGATGCTAGCTACCTAGATAGCTAGCTTAGAATCTAACTAGATAGCTAGATAATATGTTAGCAAGAAATGCACATAAGTAGCTAAAATGCCAGCTATTTCAAATGCTAGGTAGACTAAAAACTAATTAGAAAGCTCGATCAGAAGATGTCTAGATAGCTGGGTCAGAAGATAGCCATGTAGCTAGCTTAGAATCTAGCTAGATAGCTAGATAATAAGTTAGCAAGATATCTACATAAGTATCTAAGATGCCAGCTATATCAGATGCTAGGTAGACTAAAAACTAATTAGAAAGCTCGATCAGAAGCTGTCTAGATAGCTGTGTCAGAAGCTAGCCATGTAGCTAGCTTAAAATCTAGCTAGATAATAAGTTAGCAAGATATCCACATAAGTAGCTAAGATGCCAGCTATATCAAATGCTAAGTAGATTAAAAACTAATTAGAAGGCTCGATCAGAAGATGTCTAGATAGCTGGGTCAGAAGATAGCCATGTAGCTAGCTTAGAATCTAGCTAGATAGCTAGATAATAAGTTAGCAAGATATCCACATAAGTAGCTAAGATGCCAGCTATATCAGATGCTAGGTAGATTAAAAACTAATTAAAAAGCTCGATCAGAAGCTGTCTAGTTACCTGGGTCAAAAGCCAGCCATGTAGCTAGTTTAGAAACTAGCTAGATAGCTAGATATTAAGTTAGCAAGATATCCACATAAGTAGTTAAGATGCCAGCTATATCAGATGCTAGGTAGATTGAAAACTAATTAGAAAGCTCGATCAGAAGCTGTCTAGATAGTTGGGTCAGAAGCTAGCCATGTAGCTAGCTTAGAATCTAGCTAGATAGCTAGATAATAAGTTAGCAAGATATCCACATAAGTAGCTAAGATGCCAGCTATATCAGATGCTAAGTAGATTGAAAACTAATTAGAAAGCTCGATCAGAAGCTGTCTAAATAGCTGTGTCAGAAGCTAGCCATGTAGCTAGCTTAAAATCTAGCTAGATAATAAGTTAGCAAGATATCCACATAAGTAGCTAAGATGCCAGCTATATCAGATGCTAGGTAGATTAAAAACTAATTAGAAAGCTCGATCAGAAGCTGTCTAGATAGCTGGGTCAGAAGCTAGCCATAAAGCTAGCTTAGAATCTAGCTAGATAGCTAGATAATAAGTTAGCAAGATATCCACATAAGTAGCTAAGATGCCAGCTATATCAGATGCTAAGTAGATTGAAAACTAATTAGAAAGCTTGATCAGAAGCTGTCTAAATAGCTGTGTCAGAAGCTAGCCATGTAGCTAGCTTAAAATCTAGCTAGATAATAAGTTAGCAAGATATCCACATCAGTAGCTAAGATGCCAGCTATATCAGATGCTAGGTAGATTAAAAACTAATTAGAAAGCTCGATCAGAAGCTGTCTAGATAGCTGGGTCAGAAGCTAGCCATAAAGCTAGCTTAGAATCTAGCTAGATAGCTAGATAATAAGTTAGCAAGATATCCACATAAGTAGCTAAGATGCCAGCTATATCAGATGCTAGGTAGATTAAAAACTAATTAGAAAGCTCGATCAGAAGCTGTCTAGATAGCTGGGTCAGAAGCTAGCCATTTAGCTAGCTTAGAATCTTGCTAGATAGCTAGATAATAAGTTAGCAAGATATCCACATAAGTAGCTAAGATGCCAGCTATATCAAATGCTAGGTAGATTAAAAACTAATTAGAAAGCTCGGTCAGAAGCTGTCTAGATAGCTGGGTCAGAAGCTAGCCATGTAGCTAGCTTAGAATCTAGCTAGATAGCTAGATAATAAGCTAGCAAGATATCCACATAAGTAGTCAAGATGCCAGCTATATCAGATGCTAGGTAGATTAAAAACTAATCAGAAAGCTCGATCAGAAGCTGTCTAGATAGCTGGGTCAGAAGCTAGCCATAAAGCTAGCTTAGAATCTAGCTAGATAGCTAGATAATAAGTTAGCAAGATGTCCACATAAGTAGCTAAAATGCCAGCTATATCAGATGCTAGGTAGATTAAAAACTAATTGGAAAGTTCGATCAGAAGCTGTCTAGATAGCTGGGTCAGAAGCTAGCCATGTAGCTAGCTTAGAATCTAGCTAGATAGCTAGATAATAAGCTAGCAAGATATCCACATAAGTAGTCAAGATGCCAGCTATATCAGATGCTAGGTAGACTAAAAACTAATTAGAAAGCTCGATCAGAAGCTGTTTAGATAGCTGGGTCAGAAGCTAGCCATGTAGCTAGCTTAGAATCTAGCTAGATAGCTAGATAATAAGTTAGCAAGATATCCACATAAGTAGCTAAGATGCCAGCTATATCAGATGCTAGGTAGATTAAAAACTAATTAAAAATCTCGATCAGAAGCTGTCTAGATAGCTGGGTCAGAAGCTAGCCAAGTAGCTAGCTTAAAATCTAGCTAGATAATAAGTTAGCAAGATATCCACATAAGTAGTTAAGATGCCAGCTATATCAGATGCTAGGTAGATTGAAAACTAATTAGAAAGCTCGATCAGAAGCTGTCTAGATAGTTGGGTCAGAAGCTAGCCATGTAGCTAGCTTAGAATCTAGCTAGATAGCTAGATAATAAGTTAGCAAGATATCCACATAAGTAGCTAAGATGCCAGCTATATCAGATGCTAAGTAGATTGAAAACTAATTAGAAAGCTCGATCAGAAGCTGTCTAAATAGCTGTGTCAGAAGCTAGCCATGTAGCTAGCTTAAAATCTAGCTAGATAATAAGTTAGCAAGATATCCACATAAGTAGCTAAGATGCCAGCTATATCAGATGCTAGGTAGATTAAAAACTAATTAGAAAGCTCGATCAGAAGCTGTCTAGATAGCTGGGTCAGAAGCTAGCCATAAAGCTAGCTTAGAATCTAGCTAGATAGCTAGATAATAAGTTAGCAAGATATCCACATAAGTAGCTAAGATGCCAGCTATATCAGATGCTAAGTAGATTGAAAACTAATTAGAAAGCTCGATCAGAAGCTGTCTAAATAGCTGTGTCAGAAGCTAGCCATGTAGCTAGCTTAAAATCTAGCTAGATAATAAGTTAGCAAGATATCCACATCAGTAGCTAAGATGCCAGCTATATCAGATGCTAGGTAGATTAAAAACTAATTAGAAAGCTCGATCAGAAGCTGTCTAGATAGCTGGGTCAGAAGCTAGCCATGTAGCTAGCTTAGAATCTAGCTAGATAGCTAGATAATATGTTATTCATATTTAGTTTATTTTGTCTTATATTAGCATATTTGGTATTGGAGTAATCCAAACTTAATTGAAAGTAATCCAGTTAAAGTAACCCCACCCAACCCTGGTGCTAGCAGCAAAATAGCGACTTTATTTCAGTCATCAAAGTCAACAACGACAAAAAAACGTCGTTTAGATCGGCGTGGGATTTCCTCCTTGAAGATACTGCAAAATTGTAAAGAAAATGGCCCACGAAACCCAGAAATAATAATAAAAATGGAAAAAAAACGAACTTTGAGTCAGACGCAAAAAGATACGGTATATCGGGAGACGCGTGGCGGCACAAATCGACATTTAACGCCACTCGCTAAATGTCACGGTGAAGAGTTCCCAGCGCTAATATACGTTCGTGTTTACGTGGGGGCGCTATTTATCATCAGACTCCAAATGCATTCCCGCTGGTTTTGCTGTCAAGCTGCGTACCATTTGTGGCGCCGACGCGAGAGAAATCCTTCCCCCTTCTCTTAGCTTCTTCTAGCTTGGACCTTGAACATGGGAGTTGGATGTGTTCCCTCTAAGCTGCGCGAGAAAATCTAGCTAGCGCACAAAAATCAGGGCTCAAAATTACTAATTAAGAAGCGACTTAAGTCAAAGTTACAGTGCATGAAGGTCAAAATACACGGGTTCCCCTGACCTTGTGTCCTAAATGCTGTATTTTGAAGTCGAGTCGAAGTAGAAAGAAGTTGAGTAAAGTTAGTAGAGTTTGTCGGGAACCGGCTTCTTCGGCTCGGCTCACTAAAAGGAACCGGCTCTTTCGTGTCCTAAACGGCTCTTCAGGTTGTTTTAGCTTCTTTCATCCCTACACGACCAAATATGATGTAAAATTATGCACAAAATGACTTAAAGGAAGGGGGGAATTGAACAAAAAAGAAAAAAATACCAAAATGAAAAAGTAGTGAAAAGCTGAGAAAAAAAGAAACAAAAGGAAGAGTAAAAAAGAAGGAAAATTTTAGAAAAAAAGCCAGAAAAATGAAAAGAAAGAAATGTAGGAAAAAAAGTAAATAGAGAACAAAAAGAAAAAAGTAACAGCTCGGGAAAAAAGTAAACACAATGAGTTTTTATTTAAAAAAAAATTTTAAAAAGTAGAAAAAAAACAGGGAAAAAAGAAGAAAAAGCTACACCGCTTATCCTCAGTAGGGTCACGGGGGTGCTAGAGCCTATCCCAGCAATCATCGGGCAGTGGGCAGGGGACACCCCGAACAGGTTGCCAGCCAATCGCAGGGCACACGGGGAGAGACAACTCACTCGCTCAGTCACACCTCGGGACAATTTGGACCGGCCAATTCACCTGAAATGTGGGAGGAAACTGGAGTGCCCGGAGGAAACCCACGCAAGCACGGGGAGAACATACAAACTCCGCACAGTAAGGCCTGCCCATGCGACAAAGTATGTCAGGAGATAAAAAGAAATGGATATCTTGTGAAAGAGGTTTGTAGGCTGTACAACCTTTGCAATCGTACATGAGTCAATTCATTTAAAAGAGAAAAATCATTTTGCATTGCCGGAAACTCCGCAAAATGTCAAATTTTGGACCTGTTTGATCATGATTTAGTTGCCACACTTGGGATTGCCGTCGCTCACTGTTGTTTCAAGCGTTGCTCACCGACTTTGTGTCAACGCTCAGACCCCTAAGGAAAATGACAGGGAACATTGGATGTGTCCCCCCTTTTTTCCCCCCACACGCCCCCCTGACACACACACAATCTTTATGATGAGTGTATCTCGGGGTGAAAGCGCCACTGAT